>NC_142930.1:88019639-88054639 GCF_046866305.1 Octopus bimaculoides | reverse complement strand
TACGCATGCACACCCACGTACATGTGCCTATATGCATATCTTCACTCAGACTCACATGAAACATACACATATGTCAAATAAATGCACATATATATGCAACCAGGCATGTACATGAATAGAAATCCACATACACGTGCACACACACACACACACACATGCACATACCCATATGTACACAGTTATATTCAAATCCACATACGTGCACACACTCACACACATGCATGTAACCATACACACACAGTTATATTCAAATGCATGTCTAAAAACATACATGCTATACGTGCATATGCTCACTTACACTCGCGTACCTGCACACATGTGCACACACACACACATAAAAATTTCATATACACGTTTATATATGCACATGCACAAGAAAATGCAGGGTAGAAGGTAAAATACAGGAAGAAAGGTGTAAAAATATATAAGGCAATAAAAATATAAAAATATATCTCTATAAATATATAAAAATTATGTAAAAAATATATAAGAAATATATATAAAAAGTATAGAGAGATAAAAAGCTTGTACATGGACACAATATAAAAAGCAAGTTCTATCTGTGATCTTGGGGGGACTAAGCACGTAACAAATATTTAGCCACATGTGGACATGATCCAAAAAGTTCAGTTCTTGAATTTAGACATGTGGTGAGGTCTAAGCTGCTTTTCCAGATGAACCATCTTTCCATATCACAAAGACCATATTTACCACTGCCGCTGGTGTAAGGTTTACACTTGGTTAAGATCTTCCAATGGATGTTGTAACTGACACCTTTATCTTTTAAGGACCAAATGTGACTGGATAATTTGGTCGTTTTCCTTTTATCCCAGTGGCTGAAGCTCAAGGTGTGATTATTGAATACACACATATATACATACATACATACATATATATATATATATATATATATATATATATATATATATATATATATATATATATATATATATATGTATATGTATATATATATATATATATATATATATGTATAAATAAATATATATATATATTTATATATATATATATATATATATATATATATATATATATATATATATATATATATATATATATATATATATATATATATATACATACATTTAAATTTGACATGGGCGATTCTTTCTTGTCTTGAGATACATGGTCAAACAGGTGGGTGGAATTTAGTGAAAAATTACACAGATGTGTAGAATGATCCGGTGGTGATGGTGGGTTTTGTATTTCAGAATGAATCCACATGTGCCACACCACAGCACATTAGCAGATAGTTTTCACTCCATTTGCATTATAAGTCGTAAACCAGGGATTTAATCCATTTCAGAACGATCCCCATCTGCTTGGATCATAGTGTTAAAAAGCCACAATAATTGTGAAATGTCGATATCTACCTCTCTTAGATTTATTCTGAGGTGTGTTGACTCACCTGGTCTATGACATTCAGGTGTTCTTTAACACTCAACATTATACAGGAAGCTTCCTCAGATGCTATCTTGCAGCAAGTTCGGCATATAAGCAAAACACACACTCAGTGCATGTGCAATTGGTAATGTTTACATTACTAGAGCTGCTTTTAATTCATAATTTGATATATATATATATATATATATATATATATATATGCACGGGGTGACATGAAATGGGACTGAACCCAAAATCATGTAGTTGAGAAGCAAATTTCCCAACCACACATCACACCTGCACCTATATATATTTATATGTATGTACATATATACACACATACACACACAAACATATGACAAACTTCTACATAGTTTCCATCTACTAAATTCATTTACAACTCATTGTGTAAGCTCAGCTCAAGGCTGTTTGCCCAAGGTGATGCACAGTGGGATTGAACCTGAAACCACTTGGTTGCAAAGTGACCTTCTTAACCATATAATAGTACCTGTATATATATATATATATATATATATATATATATATATATTACAAATAAAAGGGTAAAGGATTATCAATTTATTAATTTATTAACAAATTAATAATTAATAATTTTTACCAAGCCCTTCGGTATGTAAACACCTGATCCCTTAATTATGTATATATATATATATATATATATGCATATATATTAAACACTTTTTAAATTGTTTTTTCTATATCAAATTCCAATTGCAAATGAAGAAGTCTCTATATAACTGTATGGCCTGCTAGAAATAACAATTGAATCTCCCTGAATTTATCACTATTATTTTTAAAAATAGTGATGCAGTACAGCTGACAAAATAATAGGATGGTCATAGTTGGATTGTCTTTGATCAACAATAATCAGATTTTATACTCAATCATCGCCAAAATAAGTTCTGAAAGAAAGATCCATTTGTGAGCCAATCTTCCTTGCCTCACAGTAATCATTTCTTTAGTCATCAAAATAAAACATCGCATGAAGCCTATACTAACGATTAAGTTAAAATATATGATTAAGTTTAGCATCAAATTTGCTGACTTTAATCTCTATCTAAGAACAGTTTCCTCACCATAGCTGTTTCATGGCAATAACTATAGCTGAAGTATTTTTTTGATTTTCATATAACTGCCAATTCAAGTTTTCATCAAAGAATTTGTCACATCCCAATTCCTTTCTTCCTCTTCCTCATTGACCTCATATTATTTACATGGATTTGAATCTCTTCCAATTATATACCAATGCCATTCTCTATACTATACATTCCTCTCTATCACACATATATTTTTTGGTGTGTGTGTGTGTGTGTGTGTGTGTGTGTGTGTGTTTTAATCCTCAACCTTAAATAGCTCTAATAAAGAGCTTGAACACATTCTACAAAGAAGTTTCAAAATAAAATATGCACATACAAACATACATGTGTGCATACATATATACATGCATACATACATACACACACACACACACACACACACACACACACACACACACACACATATATATATATATATATATATACAAACATTATGTATGTATGTATGTATGTATATATATATATACATATAGACACACATACAGAGTCATGCATGCATGTGCATTTACACCTACCTACATAAACATATAAGCATAGGTACATAATTACATATAGATATGTATACACACACCTGAATATATGCATACTCATATACATACATAAATACTTATGTATATATATGTGTGTGTGTGTTTGTATGTATGTATGTGTGCATGCGTATATATATATATATATATATATATATATATATATATATATATATATATATATATATATATATATATCGATTGTAGGAAACATAAATCCGGGGAAGAAGCACACTCCAAGATGTAGAGCGAGCAGAGTGTATATGTGTGTGTGTGTGTGTGTGTGTGTGTGTGTGTGTGTGTTTGTGTGTGTGCGTGTATGTATATCTATGCATGCATATATCAACATATATCCATAAAAATATACACAGAAATTACATATCCATGTATGCCTATATAAACCTAGATACATGCATAGATACCTACATACACACACGTGCATTAATGCATACACACACACGCACACGCAGATATATATATTCAAACATGCAGGCATGTCTTCATACATACCTACTTAAACATTCATACATAAATATATATGTATATGCATAAATGAACATGCATATGGTTTACTTGCCTAATACTTACAAACATAAATGAAAAATAAATGCATATAAATATACACACATGTAAGGGAACATACATATACAGATATAATGTATATCATATATACATTATATTACACGTTCTCATCATTCTTATAATGTTTGCTTTGAGCCATATTACTTATTTAGATTGGTGTGTAGATAGCCGGCATGCCTCTATAGCAAGCATGTGCTTAGTTGGTTAAGACATTTGATTCACAACCTTGTAGTTATGATTTTATGTCACTGCAAGATGTGTTAGACAAGTGTCTTTTACTATGTATTTAAGAATATATATACATTATATATATATATATGTCTACAGTAATTCCTTGCCGTATTGTGGTTCAACTATTGCGGTTCACCTGTTGTAGCTTATTATTTAAGCTTACGTTGATTCCACCATGGTGTTGTTTTGCATTTATGATAAAATAAATATACACATATTACAAAAATAATTCAAAAAAAAATATACAGTACAGCACTGTTTCTACTTCATGGATTTTCACCTATCGTGGGGCGTTTTGGAACATAACACCTGCAATAGTCGAGGAATTTAGATTGGTGTGTGGATACAAAGCGTGCCTCCATATTTTTGTTGGTTGAACCCATTCATTCCAATAATGAATTCCTGAGGAAAATCCTAATTTGTGATTTCAAAAGGATATTTTTCATTTTGCTTTGAATTAATTAGGCTTGGAAACAACTTGTATTGGTTTTGTACTAACTTTGAATTAAAGGAATGTCTACATTTATATTTTTCCCTTTCCTTATATTTTATATATATATATGTATATATATATATATATATAAATGAGTAAATATTCAAATGAATACTTGTAAAGATGTTATTATTGTTATTATTATCAGCAGCAATTCTAAATACTTGATAATAATAACAATAACATTAGTGGCAGCAAGCAATATTAGCATTAAATAGCTATACTATAAATTCATAATTATAATAAAGGGTACACGAAGCATCAGCTGGCTAAAAAATAAAGTCAAAACCCCCGGCTTATCCACCAATCTCACAGAAAATATGCTATGGACCAGCAGGAATCGGGCAAATGAATTTGGCGCATGACTATTCAAAACATAGTGGATTATGTGGCAAGATGGATTTTTCAATGTAGGAGTGGCAAGACCAGCTGATGAGAATTAAGGCACTAGCCAGAATTTGAAATCATAATCTGTTACCTCATTCTACAGCTTTCTAGCTGAGATAGTATGTTTAATTCTGCTCGTTTGCTCAATTTCTACCAAAGTTAGACAACAGTCCTAACTAAGAAGACATTTGCTCAAAAGTCTTATTACTTAACTCAGGGTCTACGTGACAGTCACATGGTTCTTGGGTTGAACCAGCAACCACGTTAATGTGACACAAACTAATACATTTTATCTTTTGTCTTTTACTTGTTGCGGTCATTGGACTGCAGCCATGCTGGGTCACTTCTCTGAAGAACTTTCAGTCGAATGAATCAATTTCAGCATCATTTATTTTTAAAGCCTGTACTTTAACACACACACACACACACACACACACACACGCATATGTATATACATGATGGGCTTCTTTCAGTTTGCTATGTAACAAGAGGAAAATGTCGCCTTTTCTTACTTACAATAGTGAATATGATTTCAGTTTACATCTGATTTGACTTATAAATCTTCTGAATATTTAATAATTATGAGAGCCAATTTTCAACTGGACCTAAAATGTATTATAGAAAAAATGTTTCTGTTTTCTAAAATGTGCAATAGTTTATAGCAGTTGTTAATGTGATTTAAGAAAAGAAAAAAAAAAAAATGAAATCAATATGATATCACAGCTGGAAATTTCTTCAAAGTAACAAGAAATATAAATATTTACAGAGAATGTAAGTTTAAATAAATTTGCATGCATGTAGACAAACTCATTTAACATTTAAATGTATACTTCACTAAAAATATGAGAACAAGCTTTAATTTTTTCAAATGGAGAAATATACATATCTTTAAGATGTTGTTTGAGAACATGAGTTTATTTGATAGTCTGTGATGTATGATAGATTTAAAACAAACAATCATGACAGCATATAAGCAAAACTGTGTAATAGATGTGCAAAATAGATGTGTGTGTGTGCGCGCGTGCACGTGTGTGTGTGTGTTGCATTTTTTATAAGAGAAACATGATTGGAGGATGAGATATGGAATAATAATGTTGAAACATTGCATTAAAATTAATGATTCTGGGTTCAACCCTGCTGATGTATGTATATATAAATATCTTTCTCTCTCTCTCCCTCTCTCTCTCTCTCTCTCTCTCTTTCTCTCTCTCTCTCTTCATATATCATCATCATCATCATCATCGTTTAACGTCCGCTTTCCATGCTAGCATGGGTTGGACGATTTGACTGAGGACTGGTGCAACCGGATGGCTACACCAGGCTCCAATCTAATTTGGCAGAGTTTCTACAGCTGGATGCCCTTCCTAACGCCAACCACTCTGAGAGTGTAGTGGGTGCTTTTACGTGTCACCCGCACGAAAATGGCCATGCTCGAAATGGTGTCTTTTATGTGCCACCCGCACAAGAGCCAGTCCAGGGGCACTGGCAACGATCTCGCTCGAAAACCCTACAAGGCCAGTCAGGCGGTACTGGCAACGGTCACGCTCAGGATGGTACATCTTATGTGCCACCCACACAAGAGCCAGTCCAGGGTCCCTGGCAACGATCTCACTTGGCTTGCCGGGTCTTCTCACACACAGCACATTTCCAAAGGTCTCGGTCAGTAGTCATCGCCTCGGTGAGGCCCAATGTTTGAAAGTCTTGCTTCACCACCTCAGCCCAGGTCTTTCTGGGCCTACCTCTTCCACGGGTTCCCTCAACTGTT
Source organism: Octopus bimaculoides (assembly GCF_046866305.1). NCBI lineage: Eukaryota > Metazoa > Mollusca > Cephalopoda > Octopoda > Octopodidae > Octopus > Octopus bimaculoides. Next base: position 88,048,135 of record NC_142930.1, on the reverse strand, counting down.
AGGGAGTGGCACTTTTTCATGCAGCTATCCTCATTCATTCTCACCACATGTCCAAACCAGCGCAATCGTCTCTCTTGCACACCACTACTGATGCTTCTTATGTTCAGCTTTTCTCTCAAGATACTTACACTCTGACGAGTATGCACATTTACATTACACATCCAGCGGAGCATACTGGTTTCATTCCTTGCGAGCTTACGCATGTCCTCAGCAGTCACAGCCCATGTTTCACTGCCATGTAGCATGGCTGTTCGTACACATGCGTCATACAGTCTGCCTTTTACTCTGAGTGAGAGTCCCTTTGTCGCCAGCAGAGGTAAGAGCTCTCTAAACTTGGCCCAGGCTATTCTTATTCTAGCAGTTACACTTTCAGCGCACCCACCCCCACTACTAACTTGGTCACCCAGATAGCGGAAGCTATCAACTACCTCTAGTTTTTCTCCCTGGAATGAGATAGAAGTTGTTTCCTGTTTGTTTACAGTGTTTATTGCACCTGAACATCTGCCACATACAAAAACTAACTTTGTAGTTAATCTGCCTTTGATATTGCTGCACCTCTTATGTGTCCATAGCTTGCACCGGGTACATCTTATAGAGTTACTACCTACTCCTTTACTGCATACTGAGCAGGGCCATCTACCTGAAGGGGTTTGTGTTTTATCTACCTTCCTACTTATTAGGATTTTGGTTTTTGCTAGGTTGACTCTAAGGCCCTTCGATTCTAGTCCCTGCTTCCACACCTTAAACTTCTCCTCTAGTTCTGATAGTGACTGCGCAATTAGTGCAAGGTCATCAGCATAGAGGAGCTCCCAGGGGCAACCTGTCTTGAATTCCTTTGTGATCGCCTGGAGGACTATGATAAATAGGAGGGCGCTGAGCACGGAACCTTGGTGGACCCCCACCTGTACCCGGAATTCATTACTGTACTCATTTCCAACCTTCACCTTACTGACAGCATCTCTGTACATGGCTCTCACAGCTCTCACTAACCATTCTTCTATCCCAAGTTTCCTCATTGACCACCAGATAAGGGATCGGGGGACCCTGTCAAAGGCTTTCTCCATGTCAACGAAGGCCAGGTACAGAGGTTTATCCTTGGCTAGATATTTCTCCTGCAGCTGTCTCACTAGAAATATGGCATCAGTGGTGCTTTTACCTGGCACGAACCCAAACTGCATCTCATCTAAATTGATTCGCTCCTTAATTAGTTGGGCTATGACCCTCTCCGTAACTTTCATAACCTGATCTAACAGCTTGATGCCTCTGTAATTATTAGTATCTAAAGTGTCACCTTTACCTTTGTAGCAGTTTACTATGGTGCTGCTACACCAGTCATTGGGTATATACACACACATACATACAAATATATATATATTCTTTTATTCTTTTATTTGTTTCAGTCATTTGACTGTGGCCATGCTGGAGCACCTCCTAGAGGGAGGGAGTTTTAGCTGAACAAATCAACCCCAGTACTTATTCTGTCACTCTCTTTTGTTGAACTGCTAGTTTATGGGAATATAGACACACTAACACCAGGTGTCAAACAGTGATGGGGGGACAAACACACACACACATGACAGGTTTCTTTCAGTTTCCGTTTACCAAATATACTCACAAGGCTTTGGTTGGCCTGAGGCTACAGTAAAAGACACTTGTCTGAGGTGCCATGCAATAGACTGCACCTGGAACCATAAGGTTGGGAAGTAAATTTCTTACCACAAAGCCACACCTGTACCTATGGATATATATATTTATTTATATATATATATTTATTTCTATATATATATTTATTTCTATATATAAGAGACAAAGTGTATGTACACCATTAGGGAGCGAATCAATTTAGATGAGATGCAGTTTGGGTTCGTGCCAGGTAAAAGCACTACTGATGCCATATTTCTAGTAAGACAGCTGCAGGAGAAATACCTAGCCAAGGATAAACCTCTGTACCTGGCTTTCGTTGACATGGAGAAAGCCTTTGACAGGGTTCCCCGATCCCTTATCTGGTGGTCAATGAGGAAACTTGGGATAGAAGAATGGTTAGTGAGAGCTGTGCGAGCCATGTACAGAGATGCTGCCAGTAAGGTGAGGGTTGGAAATGAGTACAGCAATGAATTCCGGGTAGAGGTAGGGGTCCACCAAGGTTCCGTCCTCAGCCCCCTCTTATTTATCATAGTCCTCCAGGCAATCACAGAGGAGTTCAAGACAGGTTGCCCCTGGGAGCTCCTCTATGCTGATGACCTTGCCCTAATTGCAGAGTCACTATCAGAACTAGAGGAGAAGTTTCAGGTGTGGAAGCAAGGTCTAGAATTGAAGGGCCTTAGAGTCAACCTAGCTAAAACCAAAATCCTAATTAGTAGGAAGGTAGATAAAACACAAACCCCTTCAGGTAGATGGCCCTGCTCAGTATGTAGAAAAGGAGTAGGTAGTAACTCTATAAGATGTACCCGGTGCAAGCTATGGACACATAAGAGGTGCAGCAACATCAAAGGCAGGTTAACTAGGAAGTTAGTTTTTGTTTCTGGCAGATGTTCAGGTGCAATAAAAACTATAAACAAACAGGAAACAACTTCTATCTCATTCCAGGGTGAAAAACTAGAGGTAGTCGATTGCTTCCGCTATCTGGGCGACCAAGTTAGTAGTGGGGGTGGGTGCGCTGAAAGTGTAGCTGCTAGAATAAGAATAGCCTGGGCAAAGTTTAGAGAGCTCTTACCCCTGCTGGCGACAAAGGGACTCTCACTCAGAGTAAAAGGCAGACTGTATGACGCATGTGTACGAACAGCCATGCTACATGGCAGTGAAACATGGGCTGTAACTGCTGAGGACATACGTAAGCTCGCAAGGATTGAAGCCAGTATGTTCCGTTGGATGTGTAATGTCAATGTGAATACCCGTCAGAGTGTAAGTATCTTGAGAGAAAAGCTGAACATTAGAAGCATCAGTTGTGGTGTGCAAGAGAGACGATTGCGCTGGTATGGACATGTGGTGAGAATGGATGAGGATAGCTGCCTGAAAAAGTGCCACACCCTAACAATTGAGGGAACCCGTGGAAGAGGTAGGCCCAGGAAGACCTGGGCTGAGGTGGTGAAGCAAGACCCTCGTACATTGGGCCTCACCGAGGCGATGACTACTGACCGAGACCTTTGGAAATGTGCTGTGCGTGAGAAGACCCGGCAAGCCAAGTAAGATCGTTGCCAGTGCCCCTGGACTGGCTCTTGTGCGGGTGGCACATAAGATGCACCATTTTGAGCGTGGCCATTGCCAGTACCGCCTGACTGGCTTCCGTAGGATTTTCGAGCGAGATCGTTGCCATTGCCCCTGGACTGGCTTGTGCGGGTGGCACATAAAAGACACCATTTCGAGCATGGCCGTTACCAGTATCGCCTGACTGGCCTTCGTGCAGGTGACACGTAAAAGCACCTAATACACTCTCTGAGTGGTTGGCGTTAGGAAGGGCATCCAGCTGTAGAAACTCTGCCAAATTTAGATTGGAGCCTGGTGTTGCCATCCGGTTTCACCAGTCCTCAGTCAAATCGTCCAACCCATGCTAGCATGGAAAGCGGACTTTAAACGATGATGATGATGATGATGATATATATAGCTAATACAAAATGGGACAAGAATGCAAAACATCCAGACAGTTAGGTGATACAAGAAAGGGACAACAAAACATCCAGATAGACAATACAAAGAAAACAAGGACAGGGTATTCAGAGTTTTCTTTCCTTAGATGACTAAGATGACTGTGTGTGTATGTGTGTGTGTGTGTGTGTGTGTGTGTGTGTGTGTGTGTGTGTGTGTGTGTGTGTGTGTGTGTGTGCTTGTATAAAATACTATATTTATATATACCATTCTATGCTAATATTGAACAGTGAGAATAAGCAGTCAACACTGCATTGGTGGATAAATATTTTTTATTTGTGGGTACCATAGTATTTTCCTCTGTCTACATCTTTTTAGCCTATTTACTTTCAGTTCAATATAGGTTATGCTCTTCTTAAACTGGGACCTTTCTAATGTGCTGTTGTAATATGGAGCTGTCTTTTTGAAAATATATTGTACAATCCTCCATATAGCATGTATTTGGGAAATTACACCTATATATCTTGTTTGTCTTCAAGTCCAGCCTTATTAATTTCAAACATTTTTGTACTCTGAAAATATTGAACCTAAAGATCTCGCCCTCTGTTTCTGGCTTTTATTTCTCAAAGTAAGCTGTTGAATGACAAAAGATACAAGAACAAAATAAATGACAGATCAATCACCTCCTTTTTATGGATAATCAAAAGCTTTTGGGAAAATGTGGTCAACAACTGGAAAGGCTTTACGTGATGATATTGAAATGGAGTTTTACCATGATATATGTACTAAAATCACATTCTTTTACCTTTTAGCATTTAAACTGGATATATCCTACCCAAATATTCTAACTGTTTTATGTTCAAACTGGTTACGTCTGGCCTCTCACACTTACCCTACATTGTTATTCTCAAACTAAATAATCACATCATCAAAATCTGAAAGCTATGAAATCTATGATAAATTCAAAACAATTTGTATAAATAACCATTACATTTGACAGAGTAATCTAAATGCTAAAGGGATAAAGGAAAACTTGAAAATGTATGACATACAGCTAGACAAGAATACAATAATCAAGAAATTAGATCCTGAAGAAAACTACAAATATTTAGGTGGTGGGGGATATCATCTGGTACCTCCATAATGCACAAGAAAATACAGAAAGAATGTTATTGTAGAATTAGGACTATCTTGAAAAGTGAACAGGATTGATACACTCAGTTCCCTTGCTATACCTGTTGTAACCTACAGATTTAATACCATAAAATGTTCCGACAATGAGATCAGTAAAATTGAAACAAAGATGTGCAGCTTCCTCACAGTGCACTGCACGAATCACCTAAAGAAGATATAGGCAGACTACACATCCTATAAAGGATGGAGGATGTGCACTGATGCTATTGCAACTGTCTCTAAAAACAATCATATACTTATTCAAAGAACACCGATGACTGGATTTTTGAAGTTGTCTTCAAGCATTAAAGTGCCAAGAAACTGCACTTAATATCAGAAGAAGCAAAATTATATGTAAAAGAATTAAAGATGAATTAGATGAAGCAGAAGAACCCATTGTGAGAATGAAACAAATCAAATGGAATCTCAGAGCTGTGTAATAGATAGAAAAGTAAGGCATTACGAAATTTTAAAATAATCTCTAAGCTTAGCAGTTCTGATGTTGATACAAAATATGACACATCAATAGCTATCTGCATCTGGACTTAAATCAGAAACAGATGGTTTCATTTTAGCAGCTCAGGACCAGCGTCTATCAACTAGAAATTACAAAGACAACACACTTAAAAATGATGTTTATTCTACATACCACTTTTGTGGTACAATCAGAAACAATTGATCACCTCTGGATGTTCTATGTTAGCCTCAAATGAGTGTGCTAATTGTCATGATAAGGTTGGCCAGTATTTGCACAGGATTATACACTGTCAGTTTGCACTCCCATATGAGAAGAACTGGTAGAAACATGAGCCTTCCCCATTACCATTAGTATTCAAGCTAAATAAGCTATTTGAGCCAATAGTCCTGATATTGTGGTGAACAGTCACATTGTCAAAACATGTTTTCTCATAGATATGGCAATCCCAGCAGACTGCAACAGCTCTGTAAAAGCATTTGAAAAGTTCATTAAATACAAGGATCTCAAAATAAAGGTGTCAAAAATGTAGCATCTAAAAACAACAATTGTTCCTGTAATCATCAGAGGTTTCAGGATAATATCAAATGGCACTCTTAAAGCTATAGCCAAATACTAAAAAACCTAAATGTATCAGAACTATAAAAAAATTATTCTCATAGATATAGTCCACATCCTAAGTAAAACACTGTCAACCTGAGAATGTCTGGATGTTTCAAAATCTTTCAAAATTGCAAATATTACAACAAACTTTTTACAAAGTCTTAATTCTCAGTACATGGTCTCCTTTCCTTGAAAGATGTCTTTGTTAATCATAAATAACATCCTCAGTAAAATGTCTGACTCGTTGTTTCTTGAGTTCTCTGGTTGAGACTTGGAACAGCTTGTATAGAACAAAACAACAACAAAAACATAATAGCAGTTACAAATTTTAAGGCGAAGGGGATAAATCAGTTACACCAACCTAGTACTTGACTGATACTTTATTTTATTGACTCAAAAGTGAAGTTATCATTAGTAAGATTTGAACTCAGAAAGACAAAGAACCAGAAGAAATATCACATCTCATTTTGTCTGATGCTCTAACAATTCTGTTAATTCACTACCCTAGAAAAATAGCAGTGTCCACTTATTATATAGAATAGAGAAAATGTAGATTTAAGCATTCAGTTTGAAATACAGAGATTAGTAGGTACTTGGTAGTGTAAACAGTAACACATTACTGCTGTTCGGTAAATATGGGGTTAAAATCTAGTCAATGTCTTACAACCCTGTCCTGTTTGTGAATGGGGCTTGTAAACCCTAATATAAAATTACTTGTCACAGTAAATGTCAAACAATCATTTCTCATTTTAAAAATCACCTGGTTGATGTTTCTCAAGTAAAATTACTTGTTGAACTGTTAATTAGCCAATTACTTGAAAAACTATTAATCACCCACCCTAAAATAGCAGCATTTGATTGATGTTCTATCTGGGAAACATGTTATAGCAGAATTGATATCATAGAAGAACTGTATTTACATATTCTTGTCTTTTTGTTCCAGAAATTAAAAAGAAATTCTGGAAGGGTTCAATGTGATGTAATTTCTCTTTTGTTAAAACTTCTAAGCAGTTTGCAGAATTCATTTCCCAGTTCATAGTGGCCAAAACAAATTAATAAGAGGAAAAAAATGGAATAATATAAATTTTAGCTGTTTTTATATCTAAATTATAGCCACTGAATTACTTTCTGAAATTATTGTGTGCTTGAGAAAACTTTCCAAATTGAGTGATAAAGGCAAATAAGATCTACCTGCATAAAACATTTGTTATATAACATCTGTCTGCTGTGTTTTTCATGTTGTCATGCATTTTAATTATATTGCCTGTTACTGCATATTTTGCAGAAAGATGTTTCAGTGCATTGAAAAGATTAAAAACACATTTAACGAATACATTAAGTCAGCTAGGTTGAGTAGATTAAACTTATTAAATACCTATAGAAAAACTTTAAATGCCAATAAAATTATTAAAGACTTTGCCAAAGAGCTCAAAAGAACTTCTTGATATATAAATATATATTTAAGGTTTTTAAAGATAAACTTTTATGACTGAACAATTCCTAATTTTGTATATTTTCTTCTGTTCTGTCTCTTTGTACTTTCTTCATTAAATAGCCACAGAAAACTTGCCTTAGTTGTATTATTAAGAAAAAGTACTTTCAAACTAGCTACTAAACCGTGAAACATTCAAAAGTAAAATGGAGGTGATGGTGGGGAGGATCCTTATAATTTATAAACATTATGCATGGTCAATGCTCTTTAGAGCCATCCCCTTGTATTTAAACAACCAGCTGTGATTCTATGATGAGTATTTTCTGGCAATAAACATACCTATAAACTCTGCCATTTGTTGGGCTTTTGCCTTTTATCCTTTCACAACAGATTTCTTGAATACTTACCATTTATCTTCCCATTCATCCACTAAAAAAATCTTAACTACATAGAGGCATTATCCTTGTTAGATTTAGTTAGTTTTATATATCACAGTGTTTACTCTATTAATACTTCCTTCTCAGAAGCATTTCCTATCTAAAAGTGATAAGTTCACAGTGCTTACATTCTGATTTCAAGCAACAATGGCCTGCTTTTCACACCCCAGTATAAAATATTATATAAATGATCAGAAACAAAACCGGTTTTCCTTTGAACTTTAATATTCATATACTTTGATATTACTGTATTTATATATTTTATGTATCATGTTGATGCTGAGCAAAATCTGATTGAATTTTATTTTTCAATTTACTTTTTCCTTACTCTTTCTTATTAAACTCTTCCTTGCTTGCAACAATTAGAAACAGTAAACCTTGATTAAATACTTTCCCCAAAATCTTAAAACAGTTCTCACAACCCTCTTTCCATTCAACAAATGCAACTTTTAAGTTTTCTACTCACTCACCATATTTGCTGAGCAAATGAGGAAATCTATATGTGGTTAGTTGATTTTCTAGAAATAGCAGTCAAATCTTGAGTTACACCCATTGTTTGACAAAATTAATTCACTGAATTTTCCTTTTAGCATTTTCTTTTTTTTTATTTGTTTCAATAATTAGACTGTGGTCATGTTGGGGTACCACCTTTCAGAATTTTAATCAAATAAATCAACCACATTATTATTTTTTTTTATTTCTTAAGCCTGGTACATGTTCTATCCATCTTTTTTGCTGAACTGCTTAGTTACAGGAATGGAAACAACAATACCAGTTATCAAGTAGTAGTGGGCGACAAACAGACATACAGATACACATAAATGCATATATACATACATTCATACATAAATAGATACATAAATACATACACACACACACACACACCCACACACACATACACATACATACATAAATACATATATATATATACTTTAATTAAAGCTGAAAAATTGTTCACAAACTGTTACTCAGAGTTTCACATTACCTTTCATTCGACAGTTGTGATCATACATATGTGATTGTATATGTATGTGCGTGTGTGTATGTGTGTGTCTGTGTGAGTCTACCAGATCCACTCACAAGGCTTTGGTCAGTCCAAGATTATTGTAGAAGACACTTGCCCAAATTAACATGCTGTAGGACCGAACCCAGAACCATGTGTTTGGAAGGCAAACATGTTACACATATATCTTAGTCTTTTTCGTTTGACCTCGAAATGTTATATTGCATATGAATTCACCAAAAAAATATAATCTTTTTCCCATAACACTAGGTGCTACCTTTTTCGATTTAATTAATTTCGGCTTACCGACATATTTCCATGTTTTTTTTTGTTTATAATGGTGATATCACTACCTGTGTCCAACTGCATTTTAACACTTGTATTTCTTATTTTCACCTTCATGAATTTCCTCATCATATTACCAATTTCTTATGACATACTATTTTTTTTTCATTTGTTTTGACGTTTTGTCCTCTTTTTTCTACAGTGTGTCTTTATATGTCCTGTTTCCACAACAAAAGCACTCCCATTTTTTAAATGGACAATTTTTCCTGAGGTGTATACCTCCACATGTAAAACATAGATTCATTTCCTGATTTTTGTCATGTTTTTTTAGAAAACACTTTCTCTTCTGACTACATTGCAGTGGTTCTACTTGGAAACAATCTTTACTTTCAATTTCCTCTGTTTCATGTCTTAATTTGATTGTCCTTTCACATCTTCTGACATTTGTGATAAGGTCACATCCTGGTTTTGTTCCAGCTTTGTGAAAATTCTAGTTCTAACTTCTGCGTCCTTTTCATCAGTAAGTCCCTGTGTAAAAATCAGGCATTTGAACATATCTGGCATTAATTCATCCAGCTTAAACTTCTCGCATTCTCTATTTACTCTACTAGCAAATGTGATGTAGTCCTTGTCATTCTTTTTCTCTATGTTCAGACACTTCCAACATGCATTGAGCAATGAGCTTTCTTCACTGAAAATTTTACACAATATATCTATTGTGTCATTAAAGTTTATGTCTGAAGGTTGGGAGTACATAATTACTGTATTGTTCATGTTCTGTTGCCACCATTTTTCTCAAGATTAAGTGCATTTTCATCTCATCGTCTCAATCTTTATATTCTTTATCGAAGATTTGTTCATATCTTCTGTAGTATGCTTCAAAGGTAACTCTTTTGTCAGGTTTGTATTCGAACTTTGCTATGGAGTTCACGATATAGCCTAGTGAGAACACTTTTTCTAACTTTCCTGACGACTTCAGTAATTGCAGCATTTGTTGCTGTAATATTATTTGTTGTTGTTAAGGTGGTGAGCTGGCAGAAACATTAGCATGCCAGGCAAAATGCTTAGCAGTATTTCGTCTGTCTTTAGGTTCTGAGTTCAAATTCTGCTGAAGTCAACTTTGCCTTTCATCCTTTTGGAATCGATAAATTAAGTACCAGTTGTGTACTGAGGTTGATCTACTCAACTGGACCCCTCCACCAAAAATTTTGGGCCTTGTGCCTAGACTAGAAAAGAATATTTGTTGTTGTTGCTTCTGTTGCTGCTCTTTCAGTTGTATCTGCTGCTGCTGTTGTTCTTTCATTTACTGTTGTTGCAAAAGTGACTGATAGATTAAGTACTAGGCTTACAAAGAATAAGTCCTGGGGTCGATTTGTTTGACTAAAGGCGGTGCTCCAGCATGGCCACAGTCAAATGACTGAAACAAGTAAAAGAGTAAAGTTGGATTATTATAATGCCACTTTGGTATACAGTATACTTAGTAAAACCAGTAAAGACACAACTATCTCTGACTACCTACTTACTATGTATTCTGGTATGCCATGTACTTCTCTTTACTTGTAGTAACTAGGTTATCTCAATCATCACATGGGAGGAGTGTACCATTATTACTAATTCCCTACAACAACAACAAATAATAATAATAATAATAATAAAAGACGTGGATTGTCTTTACCTTCCCAGAGCTCAGGGAGGTCGAGGCTTTATCCAGCTTGAACTTATGTACAAAACCATCACAATCAGACTGGCCAAATACCTTGAAACAACCAACGATTGGATGCTGAAACTTGTTGAAAAATATGAAAGACCGAAAAAACTTCACTCTATTCTGAAAGAGAGCAAAAAATTCGCTACCGATCTCTTAGATACCCACCAGCTTGATCAGGTTGAAGGAAATGCGCCAACTGCTGCTGCAAAGAAAATAAAATTAATTGCAAAGACAAAAGCACGTGAAAAATTAGCTAGCAGATGGGAACAGAAACCTCTGCATGGCAAGTATGTGGCTCGTAGCAAACAAGCTGATGTCGACCAGAAACGCACGCATCAGTGGTTACGAAGTTCAGGGCTAAAAGCAGAGAGTGAAGGTTTCATATTGGCTGCTCAAGACCAAAGCTTATTAACCCGGAACTACCAAGCCAATGTGATAAAAAATGGAGCTGACCCAAAATGCCGATTCTGTAACGATGCAATTGAAACTATGACCACCTAATCTCAGGGTGTAGAGTTTTAGCACCTGTAGAATATAAAGCAAGACATGACAGAGTTGGCCAGTATTTACACTGGACAATATGTTGGCATTATAAAATCAAATCCGCTGACAAATTGAGGGAGAAAATGTATCGATTCTCTGGGACTTCCCCATACATACCGACAAGGCTATCATCATCATCATCATCATCGTTTAACGTCCGCTTTCCATGCTAGCATGGGTTGGACGATTTGACTGAGGACTGGTGAAACCGGATGGCAACACCAGGCTCCAGTCTGATTTGGCAGAGTTTCTACAGCTGGATGCCCTTCCTAACGCCAACCACTCAGAGAGTGTAGTGGGTGCTTTTACGTGTCACCCGCACGAAAACGGCCACGCTCGAAATGGTGTCTTTTATGTGCCACCCGCACAAGCCAGTCCAGGGGCACTGGCAACGATCTCGCTCGAAAATCCTACAGGAGCCAGTCAGGCGGTACTGGCAACGGCCACGCTCAAAATGGTGCATCTCATGTGCCACCCGCACAAGAACCAGTCCAGGGGCACTGGCAACGATCTTACTTGGCTTGCCGGGTCTTCTCACGCACAGCCCATTTCCAAAGGTCTCGGTCCGTAGTCATCGCCTCGGTGAGGCCCAATGTACGAAGGTCTTGCCTCACCACCTCAGCCCAGGTCTTCCTGGGCCTACCTCTTCCACGGGTTCCCTCAACTGTTAGGGTGTGGCACTTTTTCACGCAGCTATCCTCCTCCATTCTCACCACATGTCCATACCAGCGCAATCGTCTCTCTTGCACGCCACAACTGATGCTTCTAATGTTCAGCTTTTCTCTCAAGATACTTACACTCTGACGGGTATTCACATTGACATTACACATCCAACGGAGCATACTGGCTTCATTCCTTGCGAGCTTACGTATGTCCTCAGCAGTTACAGCCCATGTTTCACTGCCATGTAGCATGGTTGTTCGTACGCATGCGTCATACAGTCTGCCTTTTACTCTGAGTGAGAGTCCCTTTGTCGCCAGCAGGGGTAAGAGCTCTCTAAACTTTGCCCAGGCTATTCTTATTCTAGCAGCTACACTTTCAGCGCACCCACCCCCACTACTAACTTGGTCGCCCAGATAGCGGAAGCTATCGACTACCTCTAGTTTTTCACCCTGGAATGAGATAGAAGTTGTTTCCTGTTTGTTTGCAGTCTTTATTGCACCTGAACATCTGCCACAAACAAAAACTAACTTGCTAGTTAACCTGCCTTTGATGTTGCTGCACCTCTTATGTGTCCATAGCTTGCACCGGGTACATCTTATAGAGTTACTACCTACTCCTTTTCTACATACTGAGCAGGGCCATCTACCTGAAGGGGTTTGTGTTTTATCTACCTTCCTACTTATTAGGATTTTGGTTTTAGCTAGGTTGACTCTAAGGCCCTTCAATTCTAGACCTTGCTTCCACACCTGAAACTTCTCCTCTAGTTCTGATAGTGACTCCGCAATTAGGGCAAGGTCATCAGCATAGAGGAGCTCCCAGGGGCAACCTGTCTTGAACTCCTCTGTGATTGCCTGGAGGACTATGGTAAATAATAGGGGGCTGAGGACGGAACCTTGGTGGACCCCTACCTCTACCCGGAATTCATTGCTGTACTCATTTCCAACCCTCACCTTACTGGCCGCATCTCTGTACATGGCTCGCACAGCTCTCACTAGCCATTCTTCTATCCCAAGTTTCCTCATTGACCACCAGATAAGGGATCGGGGGACCCTGTCAAAGGCTTTCTCCATGTCAACGAAAGCCAGGTACAGAGGTTTATCCTTGGCTAGGTATTTCTCTTGCAACTGTCTCACTAGAAATAAGGCATCAGTAGTGCTTTTACCTGGCACGAACCCAAACTGCATCTCATCTAAATTGATTCGCTCCCTAATTAGTTGGGCTATGACCCTCTCTGTAACTTTCATAACCTGATCTAACAGCTTGATGCCTCTGTAATTATTTGTATCTAAAGCGTCCCCTTTACCTTTGTAGCAGTTGACTATGATGCTGCTACACCAGTCATAGGGTATGACTCCTTCGTGTATCACCTGGTTCGTAATACGGGTGACTAGGCTATAGCCAACACTGCCAGATATTTTGAGCATCTCTGCAGTGATTCCTGATGGGCCGGGGGCTTTCCCGGTCTTCATACTCTTAATTGCTTTATCTACCCTGGTACTATCAACTCGGATAGCTGGTCCCTCTATTGGGTCGACATAAGGCAGGCTCTCTTTCTCCCATTCATTCTCTTTATTAAGCAATCTATCGTAGTGGCATCTCCAGACCTCTTTCTTTGCATCCTCATTTAATGCAAGCGTACCATCATCCATGCGAACACATTTCTCTCCTACAACATCACTATTCTCTCTCCTACACTGTCTTGCAACCCGAAATACCTCGAGTCTTTGGTCCTCACGGCGCAGAACATTGGCAAATCTTTCCTTATCTGCTTCCCCTCTGGCTAAATAAACCTGTCGCCTAGCCTCCCTTCTGGCACATTGGTACAATTCCCTGCTACCACCGTTCTTCCAGTCCTTCCAAGCTTGTTTCTTTTGTCTAATAGCCCTGTCTACCTCCTTGTTCCACCACCACGTTACTCTGGGTTGGGAGGGGACCTTACACCACCCACAAATCTGGTCGGTGGCTTTCAACAGGTTGTCCCGCAGAAATCTCCAATTGTCTTCCACGTTGTATGATGCTATATCCCCTTCTATTTCGTTAAATGCTTCAAGTAACTTGTCTCTAAGTCTCTGTCCGTTTGCAGGGTCTTTAAGCTTCCACACCCTTCTTCTCCAAGCCTGTCTAATTCTGGGCACCCATTTTGCCTTGATCCCAAAGTCGCTAACTACTAATCTATGTTGTGGGGTACATTCTTCGCCAGGGTAGGTTTTGGCATTTATAAGCCGCCCTCTTTCCCTATTTCTGGCGAGGATGTAGTCGATTTGGCTAGAGTGTCTGCCGGAGCGGTAGGTGACTAGGTGACTGGCAGGTTTCCTGAAGTTGGTATTGCAGACTATAAGATTGGTTGCATCACAGAACTCCAGCAGTCTGGTTCCCTCCTCGTTGCGGGAACCGAAGCCATAGCCTCCATGTATGCCATGGAAGCCCCCAGCACGACGTCCGACATGACCGTTGAAGTCTCCAGCCACAAAGAGAAGGTCCCTGTCACTCGTCGACGAGGTAGTTTGCAAGAGGGTGTCATAGAATTGGTCTTTCAGACCATCTGGTAGCCCAGGTTGAGGTGCATAGGCTGAGATGACAGTAGCTAATCTATGATGAAGCACTAGTCTGATCTTAAGTACTCTGTCACTTACTCTAACGACCTCGATTACCTTATCCACCCATTTCTCCGCTAGAAGTATTCCTACGCCCCCGACCCCGTCAGTGTTCCCTGCCCAGAAAATCTTGTACCTGTGTTCTTTGCCTGTGAGGAACCTTGCAGAACCTCCTCTCCATCTTACTTCCTGGATGCAGCACATATCTACGCATCTCCGTTCAAGCATCTCAACAATTTCACCAGATCTACCTTTCAGCGTGCCGACGTTGAGAGTGCCAATCCTAACAGTATGGGTGTTGGGGGTGTGGGCCTGTAGCCTGGGAAGAGGAAAAGCAGTGTCGTGTACCTGAAAAGAAAACTTGCAATTGGAAGAATTCATAAGCAAAACATTACCTACAACCTGCAAACATTTCTCAACCTTAATGCGCTACCCAAAGGTAGGGGAGAGGATGGCCAAGGCCACTAGATGGGTTCCGGGAGACAGCCGAGGTTGACAGGATGACAAAGGGATGAACTTCCGGTGGAGGGGGCGGGATGACAGAGGAATGAACTTCCGGTGGAGGGGGTGGGATGACAGAGGAATGAACTTCCGGTGGAGGGGGTGGGATGACAGAGGAATGAACTTCCGGTGGAGGGGTGGGATGACAGAGGAATGAACTTCCGGTGGAGGGGGTGGGATGACAGAGGAATGAACTTCCGGTGGAGGGGGTGGGATGACAGAGGAATGAACTTCCGGTGGAGGGGGCGGGATGACAGAGAAATGAACTTCCGGTGGAGGGGGTGGGATGGCAGAGGAATGAACTTCCGGTGGAGGGGGTGCGATGACAGAGGAATGAACTTCCGGTGGAGGGGGTGGGGTGACAGAGGAATGAACTTCCGGTGGAGGGGTGGGATGACAGAGGAATGAACTTCCGGTGGAGGGGGGGTGGCAGAGGAATGAACTTCCGGTGGAGGGGGTGGGATGACAGAGGAATGAACTTCCGGTGGAGGGGGTGGGATGGCAGAGGAATGAACTTCCGGTGGAGGGGGTGGGATGACAGAGGAATGAAACTTCCGGTGGAGGGGGTGGGATGACAGAGGAATGACAGACGAATGAACTTCCGGTGGAGGGGGTGGGAGGGCGGGTTACCGCCAGCGAGTAGAGAGGGCTCTTAATTGTAGATTTTAAATATTTGAGAGACAACAATGCATAAATCGTAATTTTTTTTAAAAAGAGCAATGAATTCTGGGTGATTAGAATATAACGTAGCATGAATTTAGGAAGCTTAGAAAATGAATAAGCATGAATTTAAGACAACAACTGAATTCAATTGAATTTCATGGAGAGAAACAAGAAAGCGCAAGGTATTGAGATGTTTGAGGCCGTAAATAAATAAAAATCTCTATCTTATCTGCATCTTGGGTATTTCGTCGTAGTACGTCAGCTAGATAATTTAGAATGGGTTTCTCATTTATATATAGCCAGAACCTGAAGACCTTAAAGGAAAAACTACGAAGGGGGAGAGAGAGGATGGAGGGGTAGACAGAGGCATGGCGGGAGAAAAGATCATCATCATCATCATCATATATATATATAAAGAGAGAGAGAGAGAGAGAGAGGGGGGACCAGTCAAGCAGCACATCACGCTGTAATTCTTGGGCTGAGAAATCAACACTTAAAAGCCATAATTTTAAGGAGCGATAAGAATTTTTGAATAAAGGAAAATGGGTAGTGGTGGTGGGTAGGTACCGCCAGCGAGTAGAGAGGGCTCTTAATTGTAGATTTTAAATATTTGAGAGACAACAATGCATAAATCGTAATTTTTTTTAAAAAGAGCAATGAATTCTGGGTGATTAGAATATAACGTAGCATGAATTTAGGAAGCTTAGAAAATGAATAAGCATGAATTTAAGACAACAACTGAATTCAATTGAATTTCATGGAGAGAAACAAGAAAGCGCAAGGTATTGAGATGTTTGAGGCCGTAAATAAATAAAAATCTCTATCTTATCTGCATCTTGGGTATTTCGTCGTAGTACGTCAGCTAGATAATTTAGAATGGGTTTCTCATTTATATATAGCCAGAACCTGAAGACCTTAAAGGAAAAACTACGAAGGGGGAGAGAGAGGATGGAGGGGTAGACAGAGGCATGGCGGGAGAAAAGATCATCATCATCATCATCATATATATATATAAAGAGAGAGAGAGAGAGAGAGAGGGAGAGGGGGGACCAGTCAAGCAGCACATCACGCTGTAATTCTTGGGCTGAGAAATCAACACTTAAAAGCCATAATTTTAAGGAGCGATAAGAATTTTTGAATAAAGGAAAATGGGTAGTGGTGGTGGGTAGGTACCGCCAGCGAGTAGAGAGGGCTCTTAATTGTAGATTTTAAATATTTGAGAGACAACAATGCATAAATCGTAATTTTTTTTAAAAGAGCAATGAATTCTGGGTGATTAGAATATAACGTAGCATGAATTTAGGAAGCTTAGAAAATGAATAAGCATGAATTTAAGACAACAACTGAATTCAATTGAATTTCATGGAGAGAAACAAGAAAGCGCAAGGTATTGAGATGTTTGAGGCCGTAAATAAATAAAAATCTCTATCTTATCTGCATCTTGGGTATTTCGTCGTAGTACGTCAGCTAGATAATTTAGAATGGGTTTCTCATTTATATATAGCCAGAACCTGAAGACCTTAAAGGAAAAACTACGAAGGGGGAGAGAGAGGATGGAGGGGTAGACAGAGGCATGGCGGGAGAAAAGATCATCATCATCATCATCATATATATATATAAAGAGAGAGAGAGAGAGAGAGAGGGGGGACCAGTCAAGCAGCACATCACGCTGTAATTCTTGGGCTGAGAAATCAACACTTAAAAGCCATAATTTTAAGGAGCGATAAGAATTTTTGAATAAAGGAAAATGGGTAGTGGTGGTGGGTAGGTACCGCCAGCGAGTAGAGAGGGCTCTTAATTGTAGATTTTAAATATTTGAGAGACAACAATGCATAAATCGTAATTTTTTTTTAAAAGAGCAATGAATTCTGGGTGATTAGAATATAACGTAGCATGAATTTAGGAAGCTTAGAAAATGAATAAGCATGAATTTAAGACAACAACTGAATTCAATTGAATTTCATGGAGAGAAACAAGAAAGCGCAAGGTATTGAGATGTTTGAGGCCGTAAATAAATAAAAATCTCTATCTTATCTGCATCTTGGGTATTTCGTCGTAGTACGTCAGCTAGATAATTTAGAATGGGTTTCTCATTTATATATAGCCAGAACCTGAAGACCTTAAAGGAAAAACTACGAAGGGGGAGAGAGAGGATGGAGGGGTAGACAGAGGCATGGCGGGAGAAAAGATCATCATCATCATCATCATATATATATATAAAGAGAGAGAGAGAGAGAGAGAGGGAGAGGGGGGACCAGTCAAGCAGCACATCACGCTGTAATTCTTGGGCTGAGAAATCAACACTTAAAAGCCATAATTTTAAGGAGCGATAAGAATTTTTGAATAAAGGAAAATGGGTAGTGGTGGTGGGTAGGTACCGCCAGCGAGTAGAGAGGGCTCTTAATTGTAGATTTTAAATATTTGAGAGACAACAATGCATAAATCGTAATTTTTTTTTAAAAGAGCAATGAATTCTGGGTGATTAGAATATAACGTAGCATGAATTTAGGAAGCTTAGAAAAGCTAATAAACCGGATATTATTATAAAAGATCAGACAAAGAAGACGTGTTTAGTAATTGACATGAGTATTCCCTGCGATCATAATAGCGGCAAAAGAATTTGACAGGATCAGTAAATATAAAACTTGCTAATAGAAATTGAAAAAATTGACTCCAGTATTCAACTGATATTTATTTTATCAACTCTTTGGAAGGATGAAATCGACCTTGGCAAAATTTGAACTGAAAATGTGAAGAGCTGGAAGAAATGCCACTAAGTATTTTGCCTGATGTGCTTATGATACCACCAGTTTGCTGCATTTATAATAATAATAATAATAATAATAATAATAATAATAGTAATAATAATAATAATAATAATAATAATACCAGGAAACCCCAAAATGGCTGAAGTCCAAAAGATAGTGCTCATGGGAACTGCCCATATCCTACGTAAAATACTGTCTATGTGATCTCAAATTTTAAAGCAAACATAATTTTCTTATGGTTTCTTAAACATTCACTTGAACAAAACTGTACAAATCCAAATATATGGTACCCTAGGCATAACACCTACATGAACTTCTAACTTGTTGTCTCTTGAGGTCTCTGGGTGAGACTTGGATCCAACTTGTACAAATGCAAAACAAAAGTCAAACATAAAATAATAATAATAATAATAATAATAATAATAATAATAATAATGATGATAATAATCCTTTCTACTATAAGCACAATTTTGAGGGAAAATGCTATTCAATTACATCAACTCTAGTGCTTTACTGATACTTGTTTCATCAACCCCAGAAAAGATGAAAGGCAAAGTTGACCTCAGTGAAATTTGAACTAAAAAACAAAAAGACAGATAAAATACCACAAATAATTCTGCCAGCACACTGCTTGAATGATGATGATAATGATTATAATAATAATAATAATAATAATAATAATAATAATAATAATAATAATAATAATAATAATGACAACAACAATAATAATAACAATAATCATATTTTTTTTAGTAACTTGCCACCAAGGCCATCCCTACATACAAAAGACATTTTATAAAGAAAATGTGTGAGGTGGGTGGGGATTAACAAAGTTATGCATAAACAAACAAGAGGAGTATCAGAGACGTTACACAATATATTAAGACATTAAAAAATGCACAAAATAGATGATTGTACAAAACACAGATATAATCTAAACAGATACAATTTGCAGAAGCAAGAAAGTAATAGGGCAATCTACCCATGTATATGAGAAACTGCCATCTGGGCTTCCTCACAAATCTGACCATCCTCCGTTTGCATACCCATGTCATGTTGTAAGAATGTCACATCCCAAACAAGCCCATGTACAGCTGGATATCAGAAAGAGTAGGAAGGGCTCATATTCCTTTCATAAGTTTAGTAACCTCTCCTTTTCCCTCTTTATATGCATCTCTTTGCAAATCATATTTTCATTTATCCATTTCTTCTCCTACATTCAGGAAACTCATCAGATTCTTGTATGTTTCCAGCTTAATTTTCTTATTTACTTCTGGGGGAGGAGCAGACCACTTTTTGTTCTGTATACTTTCTGTTTCAGCCACTTCTTCCATTTTAAGGTCTTTTTCTGCTTTTTGTTTCCACTGTTCCTTAGAATTTTCATCTCATCATTGTTGCAAACTCATAGGTAAAGGGAACATTGTCTTCTTGATCCTCAACTTCTAGGTTGTTGACTTCTTGCAGTTTTTTCTTTCATCAGTTTTTGAGACTGAGGAAAAGGTGATTTCTGATGTTTTTAGAGCATCTACGACCAGAACCCTAAGACCTACACCTTTTATGGCCTTTACTTTTTTTTATCCCCTCCAGATAATAAACTTTCAATTGACTCTTACTGCTATTTATGTATTAGCTGAACTTTCATGGCCTTTCTTTTAGCACTAGCATAGCAAACAGTTCTGGAATTTGGAATTCCTCTATAGTCCCCAGGGGTTGATTGGGAACTGTACATTCTCATAAACCCCTTTCAGCCACACTAGGGGCATATATTCTGGGTGTGCTAGATGTGCACTGCACACCCATCGAAAATGGTAAATTCATTATAAACATTAACCTTACTCAGTAATTTAATCACAAATCTTAATGGAAAACTTTTGCTATACTCTTACTTGAAATTTGGTGGCATTGGATGTGCCAGCACACTCAATGCAACAACCACCATATGCCACTGAGTTATGCCACATTATTTGCTATTCCAGTGTTTACAATCTACCTATACTGCACTACAGAAGTAACAATGAACTATATGTTAATATCATTATCAATATCGTTTACCATAACTCTTGTCTTACACTACCCCATGTAGTTTGTAATGAGCTTCTGTGCATCTGTGCAATCACCAGTCTGCATTTCCCTTCATCTTCAGTTATGAATTTATCCATATCTTGGCCAATGGAGAAGATATGGCAAATAGACAGAAAAAAACAACAACTAGTCTCTAATGAGGTATTAATATACACATGCCAAAAAATTAAAGCTTCTGTATAATTGCTCAATCTGTTAAAAACAGAAATATAATCTTCACATCTCATAACTATAAAAAATGGGTAAGACACAAAAGACACATTAGATAGTATAATACTAGATTATACCCTACCACCACCAGAAACACGATAGCTGCAACTGGAATGCCTTAATCATAGGTCTGCTTAATTGGGATTCATTGGGTGATAACACAAACAACAACAGCAACAACGAAACAAATTCAGAAAGAAGAATAATTAAAAAACTTATTTTTGTGCAATTCTAAATTGATACTTTTTCATGAAGCGTGTTCAATTGCCATTGGTCTCTGATCTGTATACATGTTACCTTATTTCTGAAATTGGTACTTATTTATTTCTCTAGTTAATCAATAATTTATGAGTTGGTCTAAGTATTTATATATAAGTATATATATATGTGTATGTACATACAATGATATGTATATGCGTGTATGTGCATATATATATATATATATATATATATATATATATATGTGAGTGTGTGTATATATATATATATATATATATATATATATATATATATATAGATATATATATGAATATATGTATGTGTATGTATATGTTTGTATGTGTGTGTGTGTATGTGTGTGTCTGTATATATGTGTGTGCATAATGGTACATATATATATGTTAACATTTATGACTTAAATTAACAAGAGTCATTAGAGTTCAAATGCTGATTTTCTTCAAGTCTCAATTTTTCTTCTTTATTCAATTTTACTTGACAAAAATAATCAAGATAGAACTTTTTTTCCATACACAAATTTTCTTCTGTTTTTTTTTGTTTTTGTTTTGTTGTTTATTTTGTTAGTTTATAATATCTTGAATTGGATACTTGAACCTGTCTTTTTAAATTGGCCAATTGCTTACACTTAATATCAGGCCAATTAAAAAATAATTCCAATATCAAATTAAAAATGTTTTAATGTTTATATTTAAGGTTGGATTACATTCGTTGTTGAAATGTTATTTTGATATATTGAGCTGAAATAAGTCATCTAAAGTTGTTTCAGATTGAAAGTAGCCTAACCCTTATCTTTTCTTGCGAAAAATATTTGCTTTTAAATTTATATCTTACTATACATCTGTAAGTATAACAAGATAATTTACTAATGTAAATTGAATTGTTTAATTAATTAATGAGTTTTCAGACTCACATGCATAAAAACATATTCACATATATATATGTACAATGCTTACATTCATTACAAAAAGTCAAAGCATTTTTTAAATAGCAGTCCTAATTTATT
Source organism: Octopus bimaculoides (assembly GCF_046866305.1). Lineage (NCBI taxonomy): Eukaryota > Metazoa > Mollusca > Cephalopoda > Octopoda > Octopodidae > Octopus > Octopus bimaculoides. Next base: position 88,026,173 of record NC_142930.1, on the reverse strand, counting down.
CAGAAAATAATTCATTTAAATATCTTACTACTCTAGATACTGTATCTCTTAACCTTCTATTTGATGTCCTTTCTGAAAATGTTAAAGATCAGGTATTTTGTCATGGTTTGGTCACAAAATCTTTATTTCTTTTAAAGAATTGATTTATATGATAGGCAAAGTTTCATACTAGCACACATGTACTCCCACACTGCCACACATACACTATCAAGATCGCTTTCAATCAAGATGCCATTCTCTGTTGCACAAGGAATTCAAAATAAATTGCAACATGAAACGGCATCCTCTATTTGGTTGATTGGTCAACTAAAAGTAAAATCTCTTTCAAAAAAGACTTCTACCAACTTTTAAAACAAGAAGAAGCATTCTATAAAGTAGTCCAAGACACCATTAAGAAAGACAGGATGGTTAGACCTGGAATACATTTAATCAAGGGTTGATCTGGAGTTAAGTAAACACCTGCTACAGTACTTAAACTTCTAGACACTTCTGTAAAACATATATATATACTCAGAAAAATGAATATGATATCTTGTACATCATTTTCTAAGCTAACACATATCTGATTTATAATAAAGTTAAACAGCCAGAAGATTCTGAGAAACCAAGTGATGCTCTGAGTTGGCAAATATTAACATAAATAGGTGAAACAGTGGAATAAAAGGAAAAGATATTTCTAATATTTACATGAAACCACACAAGCAGGAATGTTGTATACTTATATTTTTTTCTGTAGATATATCAGAGATCCTATAATTATATTGAATTTGTGAGGATTTGTGACACCACTGTACTCATATCAAAAATATACATACATACATACACACACATATATATATATAATGGCGTTAGGAAGGGCATCCAGCTGTAGAAACTCTGCCAGATCAGATTGGAGCCTGGTGCAGCCTTCTGGCTTGCTGGTCCTCAGTCAAATCGTCCAACCCATGCCAGCATGGAAAGTGGACCTTAAACGATGATGATGATGATGATATATATATATATATATATATATATATATATATACATGTATCTATATTTACTGAAGCAATTCAGTATATATATGACTGATACATTTTTAATCACTTCTAGAAACATGGATGGCAAAACTGAAACTTAGAATGTAAGAGACCACAAGGTGTTTTGTTCAGTGTTCTGATTCTGCTAATCTTTTCTGCTTTTACATGAATATATATTTAATAATATTAATAAAATACTTAAAGTACACATTATCAGATATACTTTACAATTTGGATGTATTAAGTCAAGAGAAATTGCAGTTTTAGAATCAGAATCTATGTGAGATCAGTGAATTGTGACATTCTTTCCAACCATGTTACTAACCAGCAGAAACATTGTGAAATTATTAAAAGAGCGGATCTGAAAGATATTTGGAGCATGAGAAAAAAACTTAAGATATTTCTCAGTTGGATGAAGCATTGCTTCAATTTCTCTTTTCCTTCGGGAATAAAACTCACCAGCAAACTTGAAGAAACACTGACCATTCACGATCATAATAAGTTCTATTGACCAGCTCAATTCCTCTGAGCAATTAAAGTTTTTACTGCTATATTCCTACAAGGAATAAAAGGAGATATAATGCAGTAATCTACCGTGAGAAACTATGCGATATGTCTCTTAAATGAGGCATTGAATCTCATATAAACCATCAAACTACTAAATATATAATTTGATAGTCCATCTCCATCTTTGATGATGAAGATTCAGTTTTTTGATCAAATGAATTACCTGCTCCTGATTTAAGTCACTTAATAAGCAAGTGGCTGAGTATTCCGCAGATGCCTGTATCTTTAACATAATTCTCAGACAGAATAAATGTGATGTAATGTGTGACAAGACTACTTTTGAATTACTGGTACAATCCACTCAGCTTAAAGGGCTTCTGTACAGTTTCCTCCAACCCAGTTTCCCTCACAAGGTATGAGTCTACCTGAGGCCATAGAAAATGACATTTGCCCAAGATGCTATACAGTGCGATCCTAGGATTTCATCATTGTGGTGCAAACCTCTTAACAACTTAGCAATACTGTGCAACAACATCAAAATTTCTATAACTTTCATTCCAAATAAACACAATACGCTGCAACAACTTGAGGATGAATGGAGATGAGATGTTCAATATTTTATTAGAAGCATGTGGGAGAGAAGCCACATTTGGACTCAGTATTACACATCAGTTTCAAATCGTGGTACAAGGCCAGCAAGTTTGGAGAAGCGGGTAAGTCGATTACATTGACCACCGGGCTCCACTTGTACTTATTTTATTGACCCTGGAAGGATGAAAGGCAAAGTCGACCTCAGATGAATTTGATCTCAGAACATAAAGATAGCTGAAATGCTACTAAGCAAAAGCCCGGTGTGCTGATGATTCTGCCAGCTTTCCACCTTGACTTAGTATTGCATATTCTTTTCTACTCTAGGCACAAGGCCTGAAATTTTTAGGGAGGTGGGGCCAGTCGATTAGATTGACCCCAGTACACAACAGGTAATTAATTAATCGATCCAGAAAGGATGAAAGGCAAAGTTGACTTCGGTGGAATTTGATCTCAGAACATAGCGACAGACAAAATAATGCTAAGCATTTCGCCCTTTTTCTGCCGGCTCACTGCCTTACTTAGTATTACATATTAATATCACAGCAGTTAACAAAGGAGTCTCTATGTGATCATACAACTTGGCAGAAATAGCAGCCAAGAATTCTTCATTGTACAACTCCACCGTTCCTAAAAATGGGCACATTAGATATTATAGTCCTAGTTTCACTAGGCCTGAAAACAAACCACAAAGTGGTATGGCTGGAACACCTTTAATCTTGAGTCTGTCCACTCAGGGCTAACCCAGGGTTAAACACCAACATATCAAGCAGTGTTCAAACATATACACAAACACACACACACACACACACACACACACACACACACACACACACACACACACACACACACCTCACTTCATTTATCTGTCTGCACATAAAATATGGGAAATAATCTGAACACATTCTGCTAAAATAACTTTGATAAAATAGAATTTAAAATCATTAATAACAGTATTCATTTTACTTCTTACTATAAATAATTTTCACTTAGATTGGAATATTAAACAAATAAACCTTTATTTATAAATTCATATTTTATTAACATTTATATAGAATATTTCTATCTTGATATATAAAAGCACACACACACACACACTAACATACACATGTACGCAAGTATATTCACGCATATATGTATGTGCATATATATACACACACATATATACACATATATATATACATATATATAGATATATATATCTATACATATGTATGTATATATACATATATGTATAGATACATATACATATATACACATATATACCTATGTATGAATATACATATGTATATATATATTTATGTGTGTGTGTGTGTGCGTTGTACATTTTTAGACATGTATCATATACCTGTGTGTATTTTTGCGCATACGTCTGTGTATGGTGTCTGAAATACCATGGTTCTAGTATTTGATTACACAATCAGATTTCATTTGATGAAGAAATTTCTATATAATAAATAAGAAGTTGCATCCAAGCTACATGAAGTATTTTGTTTTTTGTAATAAAATCAAAAATACTTTTTTAAAAAATGCAATGAAATCTTTACTTCAAGGAAAAATATTTTTTTAAAAAACCCTTTTAATCTTCACAAGGTAAATAACTAAATGAATAAAATCAATATCTGGTGTTCGCAGAAGCATTTATTGTTGTTGTTATTATTATTATTATTTTTACTTTTATCAGACCATACCAAAACCAAAAACAAGAATAATGATAATAATAATTTTGTGAGACAGAAATCATTAAAAAGTTCGATTATACTAAGATTGAAATTTTTCTCAAAAGAGTTTTTATACATGTCATGATTTAGTGGTACTTAATATAAGCAAAAGACATGGAGACTACCCACCTTCAAAGGTTTATGAAGGTATTTACATCTGTACTTCTGAGAAACAACCCCTCTCCTACTTCCTCTACTTTATCGTGTGTACTGAAGCATTTTCAAGGAGCACAGTTAAAAACTGTGTAGTTTTCTCCTTCAAATTAACTTGTAGACTTGACAATTATATTTCAATAAGTAATTATTAAATTGAATGATGTACAGAATTCCTTTATAAATCTAATTTTGAAAGCCTTCAGTTTTGAAATGTAATTTTCCACTCATTATGAAGATGAGTAATTTTGATGAGTCACCATCAGTGATAGCTGGCAGTTAGCTCTAACCCCAATGACAGTCTTAACTAATGGCTGGTTTGTATAAAAGTGGGGGAAATGTCAATGATTTTGCAGCTTCTAACAAAATATTATATATCATGACAAAGAATGTATTTTTCAATTTAGCTAATACATAAAAGATTAGTATTCATAATAATCTACTAAATGTATATATACAAATATTTATGTTATATATACTTATACATACATATATGTGAGCGTGCGTGTGTGTGTGTGTAAATTATCTATATACATATGCATATGTGTGCATATATATGTATGTACTTAGATATATACATATATCTATCTATATATTATATATATATATGTGTGTGTGTATGTGTGTGTATATATATATATATATATATATATATATATATATATATATATATATATATATATATATATGCATATACACAAATTTATCCATACATATATATTTATATGCATATATATGTATGTGTGTGTATATATATATAACATATCATAATAATATACATTAATATATATATATATTTATATGATGATGATGATGATGATGATGATGATATATATATATGCACATACCTATACACACATATATATGTACATATACATATATATATATTTATATAAACACTCATACACACGTGTGTATATATACATATATATGCATACTTATGTGTGAGTGTATATATATATATATATATATATATACATATATTTATGTTTGTGTGGGGATAGATGAACGTTTATATATCTACATACATATTTAATGCAATATGTTATCAGTCATTCACATTGTAGTAACATTTAGGTGTATATAAACATATTTTAGCAGTATAATTTTAAAAAACCAATGAGAGATCAAACAATATGGATACAGTAAATTGTCTACAATGACTTAGGGGGGAAAAAAACCGAATGGTAAGTGATGAATTCAAAATTTGCAGGGGACCACAGGATATGATGTGAATATCCACAGGCTCATTTTTTTTGTTTGTAATAATACATATTACTAATGGCTGGAATTGTTTGTAACTTTGTAACTCTTTTCTTTTCCTTTTTTTTTTACTTTTAAAACTTTATATCCATTGATCAAAGCAGACTTCACATAAGTATGTTTTGCTGATGAAATCTAATAAACCTGAAATATGTCCATAGAGACAATCTTATCTGCTAACAAAGTTCTTCTTTTACTAATTATCCTCCTCCTCATCATCATCATTTAGTGTCCATTTTCCATGCTAGCATGGGTGAGATGGTTTTACTGGAACTAATATGCTGGAGAGCGGCACCAGGCTCCAGTCTGTTTTGGCTAGATTTCCATGGCAGAACACTTTTCCTAATGCCAACTATTCCATTGAGTGTAGTGGGTGCCTTTTATATGTCACCGGCATGGGTGCCTTTTACATGTCATTGGCATGGGTGCCTTTTGCGTATCACTGATACAGGTGTCTTTTATGTGTCACAAGCACTGACCATGACTACAAGTTTACTTGGCTGACGCGTCTTCTCAAGCACAGCAAATCACCAAAGGTCTCAGTTACTTCTCATAACCTCTGTGAGACTCAACATCCAAAGATCATATTTCACCACCTTGTCCCATTCTTCCTGGGTCCACCTCTTCCACAGGTTCCCTCCACAGTTAGAGATTTGCACTTCTTTACACGGCTATCCTTATCCATACACATCACATGACTATACCAGTGCAGTATTCTCTCTTGCACACCATACCTGATGCCTCTTTTACCCAATTTTCCTCTCAAGATGCTTACACTCTGTCATATCTGCACACTGACATTGCACATCCAGCAAAACATAAAGCTTCATTTCTTTCAAGCCTGAAAATTATATTCTATATGAAATTAATTCTTAATTTCTTGAAGTTACTTTGTATTTTTTAAAAAAGTCACAACAAGAGGTAAATTTATTCTAGTCATCTGTACATTGAACTCACTGTTGCCTTTCATTCTTTTAAATGTATTAAACTGAAGAACCAGTTCAAGGTGGGGGTTTGGTAGAAATTGTTAGAATATTGGATGAAATATTTCTTCTCACTCTTTGCATTCCAAGCTCTTGTGTGGTGGACCCAATCTGCCATACAATCTGAAATGTCACGCAGTTTGACTGAACCCACAACCATTTAGTTGTGAAGCAGACTTCCTTATCACACAGCCATACCTGCACCTATGTCTTATTTGTTTGCTGCATCATTTGTAAATAACAGCATCATTGGTTACAGGTGACAAGGGATTGCTTGCACAACTAGGTGGAGTAAACAGCACA
>NC_142930.1:87949639-88012139 GCF_046866305.1 Octopus bimaculoides | reverse complement strand
AACAAATATATTCTGGGTTCAAAGCCTTCTTAGGTAAACTTTGCCTTTAATTTATTCAGGGTCAATAAAAATGTACAAATGTAGTAGATTCTTTGTGATCATTGCCAGTGTTGCCTGATTGGCTCCTGTGCCAGTGGAACATAAAATGCACCATTCAAGCGTGGTCATTGCCAGCATCCCCTGACTGGCTCCCATGCAGGTGGCATGTAAAAAGCACCATTTGAGCATGGTTGATGCCAGTACCGCCTGACTGGTCCTCATTCTGGTGGCATGTTAAAGCACCCACTACACTCTCGGAGTGGTTGGTGTTAGGAAGGGCATCAGCTGTAGAAACTTTGCCTGGTGCAAGCCTTCTGGCTCATCAGCTCTCAGTCAAACCGTCCAACCCATGCCAGCATGGAAAGTGGACGTTAAACGACGATGATGATAATGATAAGACTGTCAGACTGAATCCCTTGGTAATCGTCCTAATTCCTGGTTTCATGCAACTTAACACTTTCAGGTGTCTTTAGTGGAGTCATCTCTGTTGCAAGCAGTTGGGTCAGTTCTTTAGGTCAAAGATATCTTCCTCCCTCCCACTAGGTTTTGACTATAAGATAAAACAAAAGGGGGTATTAAGTTAGTAGTCTCAAAGTTAGTTAGTATGTAGAGATAATTGATGAATGCTTTTGAAGCATAGTTTTCTCATTAATATTGTCAATGTATTATTAAGTTTGTCATTGCCTTAACCTCTGTCATCTGAAACTTGTCTGAAGTCATCTGAAGCCAACATAAAAAAATAATATTATATTTCATTAAACAGATTTATAGTTAGTTCTTTCAATGCCATGAGACACATAAGGCCACAAATCAGCTCTGTTTTCTGCCACTATTCTGGCCTCATTCCAGCTTCTCCTTTCCTTTTCTCCTCATCTCCTTTCCTTGCCAAAATGGTCCTTCACCATGTTTTCTTAGGGTGCTCTGCTGCTCTTTTCTCCTCAGGCTGCCACTTTAGCACCACCATACAATTGCCTTCTTGATCTTATCTGATAACATGCCTGATCCAGTTCCAGCATTTGCATCTTATTTCATCACTGATCCTGTTGATGCCCATTGTACCATTTTAAACTTTTTGCAGCCACTTGATATCAAGTATTCTCCTTAAGTTGAAAGATGTCCATAACATTTTTCTTCCATTTTTGTCACTTTCCAGTTTATACTATTCTAATAATTCTTTCTACTACAGGTACAAGCCCTGAAATATTGATTACATTGACTCTAGTGCTTGATTGATACTTATTCTATCATCCCTGAAAGGATGGATGAAAGGCAAAATCAATCTTGGTGGAATTTGAACTCAGAACATAAACATAAAAGAAATGCCTCTATGCATTTTGTCCATTCTGCAAGTGATTGTGCTTGTTCACTGCCTTGTCTTTTCCCAATAATAATAATGATTAGTTACATAAGCATCTCAGCCCCTCTCTTCAATCATACTCTTGTAGTTTTCACTCACCTCTTCTGGTCCTTCTTGCTCTTAGTCTCTTTTCTCTTCTCCTCAGTCACATTATTGAATGTACATGTCTTAGAACAGTGAGTACTCTTTTCACTTACATTGTACAAAGCAACCCCTTCAGTATTGGTGCCACTGAGAAAGGTTACCCACTTCCTTACAAGTGTGCACTTCAAGGTAGTTGACTAGTAAGCAGGTAAAAGGTGGAGTTGAGCAGCCCCTTTAGTTGTGTTTTGCTGAGGAGTTGATGACCTCTCAGATGTTGGTGCCATGAAAAATGCACCCATTATGCACTGTGAATTGAGTGGTAAATGGACAGAAAAAGTCTGGTGTTGAGTAGAGCTTTTAGTTTTATCTTGTCAAGAGTATGACAACCCAGTATATTCTGTAAAGTGACACATATAGAAAGGGCATCCAGCTGTAGAAACAAAGCCAAATGATATGTACAAACAGCTGACTATGAGAGCAGTGGCTACCAATAAGAACTGATTTGGGCTATGATGACCCATCCAATCCATGTCATTATGGAAAGTGGATATGAAATGATGATGACTACCACCATCATACTTTTACCTAATCAAGTTTTTCTTCCAGGTTTCTGGTAGTTTTTTGAGAAGATTGTTTGCCCGTATAGGTGTTTGTTTTCTCTTGATTCTCCTTGCAGCTGCAACTGGTGATACAATAGGTGATCATTCAGAAACAACAGTTTTCTGATACTGCTTGTTCTTTTTCTACATTTTGAGTCCTTCAGAGCAGAAAGCCTTCCAGTGGCTTTTCGTACCACAAGTGAGGCAACTAGACTTTCTGTCCTGTATCCTGAGTAATTTAGCTTTCAACTAAGTACCAACAATGGACTATAGCTCCAGGATGGCCTTGTGATTTTGAGGGGGCATAAAAACTTTCTAGTTTAAGCTGACCTCACCTGTCTTCGTATCATTCCTTACTATTTCTGTACTTAATACCCATCCAAACCATTTTACAATGATAAATTAGAGGTTAATATCACTTGCTATATACCTGACTGTTATGCTGCTTCATGTACTAGGGCACAAGCTTATGGGTGATTAGCCCACAAATTCTGATTGTTTACAGAAGCCTTGTCTTTGGCCCTAAATATCAGGTAGATGGTACCATATGCTTTTCTTTCTTGATATGTATGATACTGGCCCAGACATCCACTAGTGCTTCCTTTAATCCTTTTGATATTATTAAAAACGTAGCCTTTCTTTTGTGAGACACAGGTATAACAATTTCCTCCTTGCCAATTTTTATGTATTCTTCATGCAAGAAGATTATAATTTTACAATGCAAGGCTTCTGCTGCTCCACTTTAGTAAATTCATTCTTCATATCAAGCACTTCAGTACTGGAGGCAGCTTGAGCAAAACTAACTCCATGTTTTGCTGATGACATTTCTGTGTGTGTGTGTGTGTGTGTGTGTGTGTGTGTGTGTGTGTGTGTGTGTGTGTGTGTGTGTGTGTGTGTGTGTGTGTGTGTGTGTGTGTGTGTGTGTGCACGCGCATGCACTTGTGCGTGTGCACACTAGTGTTGTTCTTGATTGTGTCATCATTTAAAAAGTTATGAGAATGTCCAAATAACATATTTCTCATTTCTGAAAACACAAATTTTTCTATATTTTACAACAGGAGACAATTTTGGCAGATCAGGCTTGTTATTATTCTGTTTCATAATAGCAAAACTAACATTTTCAATTTTTGCTTGGGGAGGCATTGTCTCTGATGTTCAACATTATTACATATGAAGTCAAATAAAATGTTCAAAAACAACTTCTTTGCTTTTGTTTTTAGTACATGTTAACAAACTAAAATAAGCTTATCTTGTAAAACTTTTCCCGTGACGTACAACAATAAATAGTCCAAATTCAATACAAAAAGATTCTTAGAAACACTTAAAATCAACAGCAAAAATGAGAAGAAGTATATCTCTTCAACAGGACAACAGGAATAAAAATAATGATAATGATAACAATCCTTTCTAAATAGGCACAAAGTCTGAAATTTGAAGGAGGTGGGTAGTTGATTACACCGACACCTGTACACAATTGGCACTTATTTCATTGACCCTGGAAAGATGACAAGCAAAGTAGATCTCGATGGAATTTGAACTCAGAACATGAGGACAGATGAAATACCACTAAGCATTTTGCCTGGCATGCTAATGATTTTGCCAGCTCACTGCATTAATAATAATGATAATAATAACAATAATTAGTCACAGGTTTGTAGTTTGCCACCAGTAACGATGATATTTATTATTATAACTGTAATTATTATTTTTAGACATGTAAAAATATATACATATAGGCACAAGTGTGACTGTGTGGACAGGTGCAGGAGTGGCAGTGTGGATAGGCACAGGAGTGGCTGTGTGGTAAGTAGCTTGCATACCAACCACATGGTTCCCACTGCATGGTGCCTTGGGCAAATGTCTTCTACTATAGCCTTGGGCTGACCAAAGCCATGTGAGTGGATTTGGTAGAGGGAAACTGAAAGAAGCCTGTCATATATATATATTATATATATATGTGTATATGTTTGCCCCCCCCCCCAACCATCACTTCACAACCGATGTTGGTGTGTTTACGCCCCTGTAACCTAGCAGTTTGGCAAAAGAAACTCAAAGAATAAGTACTAGGCTTACAAAGAATAAGTCCTGGGGTCAATTTGTTTGACTTAAGGTGGTGCTCCAGTATGGCTGCAGTCAAATGACTGAAATAAATAAAAGAATAAAAAAGTATGTTTTTAATGAATAACTTGTTTTCAGTTTTATGGCTTAAATATACTTCCAATATCAACTTTGCCAACATTAACAGGTTGATGAAGTTTTTATGTTAATGTGCATCTGGTCATGAGCAGGAATAGAGGAGGAGCATCATAGCCATGTGTTGAGAGGGATTCTTTGGGGTTTGAATAAATGTAACAAAAACAAAGTCTGAAGGAAATATTAGCCATTTTTCATACTTGCTAAGGGTAAGCAAATAGGAAATGATAGTTGCTACCCAAGGACAAAAATCATGTCACACAGTGTTATGTAAATGAACAGATTAAATACACACTCTTAAATATATTTCAACACTTCAAAAAAAAATATCAATTATTTCAGAAGTATTTCTCGTAAAACAGTTTTTGAAGCATTAAGCAGTGTCTACTTCTACCTCTTTAAGTTAGATGTTCACACAAATCAATGACACAGACAGAGCCAGCTCAATGTACTGGCAACCTGGGTTGTCACCAGGGGTGCCATGTGCTAGGGGGTGCCAAGGAGGATTGTGACAAAGACAGGGAAATTTCCCCGACCATCAGCTTGTACATGCCAAAGTTCAGCTTGCCTGGGGTGCCAGCAACCCTAGGGCCAGCCCTGGACACAGAGAAGTGACAGAACCCTAATCCGTGAGTACCTTTAGTAGAATTCCCTTTGTTCTAAGCATTCAGAGCAGGTATCTGGTCTCAAAGTAATTCAACATTCTATTAGCTGAGTGTAGTGACTCTGATTGTTTGAAAGTGCAGGTTAACTTGGTTTTCCAGTAGAGGTCTGCTTTTAGTACAATATGGGTCCAGTACCAACATTAATTCTGACAGGCTCACTTATGGCTATTGATTCACAACTTTGTCATTTACATGAGTTGATATAGTAAACCCTGTGTTTTTTCTTCATTCCTTCACCACTCATTGGTATGTTTTTCTTTAATTCAACATTTAAAAAAATACTTTTCTTTCTTTCTTTCCTTCTTTCTTTCTTTCTTTCTTTCTTTCTTTCTTTAAAACGAAGAACAAAACCATTTCTGAACCTATTTTAGAGTGTAACATTGTAACATATCTAGAAAAGTTTGCTTTTATTGTTTCCAGGTAAGCACAAAACTTAAGAATTTTATAGAATTTTAGAGGACAATTAATGGATGTTCTTTTTATATCTTTATCTATGACTTTCTGAAGGGCATTAGCAATGTAAGTAAATGCTGGTCCTAAATGTACATTGAAACAATTAACTGGATGTAACTTACTGAAAAATTTATTATTATTTCATGGTGCTTGCCAACGGGCGTCTTTTAGTAATGACAAAAGCAATATTTACATTACTTTCAAAAACTTTAATTATGGTTTTTAGGAAGAATAATTAATGTCTCAAATATTTAAAGATGTTTAATTTCATTTTCATTACTGTCTCTAATTACATTCCTTATTTTTAGATAACAATGAATTCAATGTTATAAAATGAATGTGCAAATCTATATAGTATAACGTTTTCTTCTCAGTCACATGGTTCTTGGTTCAGTCTCACTTTGCAGTACCTTGAGCTACTGTTTTCTTAAATAACCCCAGGGTGATCCAAGCCTTGTGACTGACACTGGGTAATGGAACATATGAGGAACTTTGTTGGATGGACTTTATCTACTTAGGTAGTAGCCCTAATCTATCACTAGTTTGACATCACTTCATGGATCTTGGACACTTTTAGTGGAGTCAGGCTGGAGTTTATTAAAGGCACATACTTTCATTCATAGCCCAACTCAGTATGTTTTCATTTACTCGGTCTATAAAGAGAATTTCTTTTCTAAGACAGCTACTGCAGTGAAAGTTTTTCCATATTTGAGTGTACATGGATCTGTTTAATATAAATGTAAACAGATTTATTTTAAATATAAAAAAGATTCAAGGTAAAACAAATAAGGGCACAGGTGAGAGGCTACCCCTTAAGCTGGATCAGAGCATTTTAAAACTATATCCTGTGTTGGATGATGTGAAAAGTATAACATGTTTATTTCATGCAATGATAGACTATAAGTATGGGTGTGTGGATTTCACCAGGATGTCTATCATCTGAAGGTCTTTTGAATTCTGGTCCTATTTCCTTCTCCTCTATCAGTACATCATTTCTTGAGGTCTTTTATTAGATTTATCAGTATCTCAGTGTTTTTAAAAACACCTCTTTATATGTCATACTCGTCATCGTGTCTTTTCCTGTTTCTGCCATCTGTGACATTTAGTTTATAAGTTTTGGATAACTCTGTAGTCACCAGAATATGAAGCCCATGCCGCTTCCATCAAACCTCATGTTGCAGGTCACTTCTGCACTCAATATTCTCTTTGTTGTGCTGTAAGCTAAGAGTCAGCACTAGTAACTCTAGACATGTTCCCTTTATTCCATTTTCTTGATATGCTGCATCAGCCTGTGGAGAAGCATGAAGTACACCAGCTCTGCTTGTCTCCTTGCTTAAGTCTTCTTGTTGAAGGAGCATACATCCTACACCACATCAGCTAAGACACTGTCCAGATTCTCTTCAGCAGGTATATGGAGCCCCTCCATTTTTTTAAAACAGACCTATATTACTATTTTCCTGCTTTGAGTAAATTCCACAAGCAAGGAGATTGTTTCATTTGTAACTGATCTCTTCCAATCTTTTCTTTTACTGGAACTAATCCACCTCCAATAACACATTTTAGCTTACAACATTAGTATGAGATAAGGTGCCGCCATTTTTAGTGCTTTTGTTATTGCCAATTAAATTTGCATTACAGAAGCATGACTTTGTTTAATTGCTAATTTTACAGTATTCTTTTTTTTTGTCAAAGCTGTTCCTGTGTCTGAAAGAATTTGGGGGGAAGAATTCACAGCTACAAACACTGTGGCTACCATCTTCTGTTACTATATAGATGGCCATAAAGAACCATAACAGACAAAGCAAAATGGATGTTTGCAAACAGATATATACACAAGGAAATATTTAAGAATCATCATCATCATGTTTTGGTTTGGTTTCTATGGCTGGATGCCCTTCCTAATGCCAACTACTTTACAAAGTGTACTGGGTGCTTTGCTTCTTTTCATTACAGATAATGGGGTAGATGTTTAAATATTTTGAAGGCTTTTGTTGTTGACAAAATAGCACAAATACTCTTTTTTACCATCAAGTAATCCTATAAGAAATCACCTTTTCATCACAGAACTTCACGAAATACATGCATTCATGGCAAACAACTATAATAATAACAACATCTGCATCAGCAATAATAATACTAATAATAATCAGTCATGATTAGATGTTTTCAAAACATTTAGATCAAATAGATTTACTTGAATGTATGAAGACTAAAACTAATTCATGCTCTCACAAATTTGTGACAGCAATTATGATGTTTTCTTTGACACTTTAATGTTTTCCAGCTGTCAATTAGCTCATCTTTTATATATCGGTTCAATGTAGGAGAAAGAAAAACAAAGAGCAAGCAATAGAAAGAAATGACTATGCAATATTAGACAAATATATTGCTAAGGGTTTGACCAATTATTGAATTTGTGTTCATGAGACATTTCAAAATCCATCCAGGTCAACAAATGATATTGTATTATATCATGCATTTAGTTGAAGACATTCACAATAAACAAAAAGAAAAGAAAAATGTAATAGCACAAAAAGAAAAAAAAGATTGGAAAGGATAAAAAATATATATATAATTTGATTAGCTTCAGTGATTTGTTTTACTAGTTTCCATCTCATGATAATTGGCTGGGATGAAACTAGTTGAGTATGCTAGAAATTATGTGTAAGTATATGTATATTTATATATCTATACATACACTAACACACACACAGATATATCTACATCTATATTTATCCATCTGTCTATCTACGTATCTCTACCTATCTGTCTATCTATCTATCTATCTATCTATCTATCTATCTATCTATCTATCTATCTATCTATCTATCTATCTGTCTATTACTGTCTATCTGTCTATTTGTCTGTCTGTCTATTACTGTCTATCTATCTGTACACACACACATACACACATTAAATGTATTTATTTGTATGCATGCTTGTATACATATATAAGTATATACTTATATGTATGCTTATATGCATATGTATATACACACATATATATACACAAACATACATATATATATATATATACACACACACACATACACATGTTCACATACATAAATATATATACATGTGCACATGCATATATCTATATACAAATTATATATTTATGTTTATGTATTTATATACACACATGCATAAAACAAACACACACACACTCATACACACACACACACACACACACACACACAAATTGCTTTTTTACATTTTTTTCATAATAGTATAGGATAATGGAATATAATATTGAGGCATTGTTTCATAGCTTGATACCTTTCCTGTTACTAATTCTTTTCTGGGTTTTTTTTTTTTAAGTAAAGAATCTCTTATATCACATGTCATTGTTTTGTTGAAGACTTGTTGATAAAAGTGGAGGTGTGGTTAGGAAATTCACTTTGCAACCATGTGGTTTCAGGTTCAGTCCCACTGTGTAGCACATCGAGCAAGTGTGTTCTAATATAATGCCATGCCAATGAGTGCCTCTTTGAATGCATTTGATGGATGGAAACTGTGTGGAATCCCATTGTATATGTGCGAGTGTGTATGTGTGTGTGCATGTATGCATGTGTGTGAGTATGTGTATATGTGTGTATGTGTGTGTGTGTGTATGTGTTCAGTTTCCGTCTACCAAATCCACTCACAAGACTTTGGTTGGCCCAAGGCTATAGTAGAAGACACTTGCCCAAGACGCCACACAGTGGTACTGAACCCGGAACATATGACTGGTAAGCAAGCTATTTACCACACAGCCACTCCTGTGCCTACACACACACACACACACACACACACACACACACACACACACACATGGTGGTGGTTGTCTACTCTTTATGCAGAATCTGACCACTGCTTGTACTTATGCCTTAGATCTATCATGGCATCTGATGTGGGTGTTTTAAGACACCCACATAAATTACATGTCTGCTTTGGACCACTAAAAGCTGCAGTTAAGTTCTGACCTTTGTGGATCTTGAAATATCTTTTGAAGCCTCTGTTAGATTTGCAGACCTTATGACATACATGGCATTGACAGGTATGCACAGATAGATAGGCAAAGTAGTTGGTGGAGTTTCGTTTCTAATGGGTCTGCAAATGAGATTTGAGCCTTGCAAAAGAAAGGCATGGTCTGTCACAAATTGTGGATATGAAAAGGTGGTTGGGATTCGAACTTAGTCTCTTATTTCTCTATGAGACACCAATTCCGCAGGGTAAACATTGTCTGAAAATCTGTAGTTTCTGCTTTCTTTCTGTTTGCATGTATATGTATAAACATATTTTGTATATCAAACCCAAGCTGTTATATTCAAGTTGCTCCTCCACATAATTGCCTCTATATATAAACACACACACACACACACATAAGAAAAAAGAAAAATATATACATATGTATGTAACTGAAACTGAGTTTGTCTTGTGACTTGAATTTATTGATATACCTTTTTTTTTTATTTCTCTATTTTCATTCAAATATTCTCTTTAAACAATACTTCATTTACGACAAATTACACCACCTTATAAACGTCTGCCTCTCTTTTTGGGCAAGTTAAGCAACTGTTTTATAAGGATTGTCCACATTTGCAAGACTGTAAGAAATAATGAATCATTCACTAAAATTGTATATACAACACTAAACTGTCACCATGTTAAGATAATAATAATATTCATACAGCTACTTGACAAACTACCAAGCTAAAACAGCCCAAAATTTGGGAGCAAATTTTAACCATGCAGTGTTATTGCTTTGATTGTCTCATGACATATCTACTGGACTGAACCTTTGACATGGCCTTCATATGTAACTATCACAAGACCTTAATACATAGATATAGCAGAGAACTGATCAAAAAATTTCCATAGCTGACACACACAAACATTTTTAACTGAGGGTGATCTGAGCCACATTCTCTCTCTCTCTCTCTCTCTCTCTCTCTCTCTCTCTCTATCTATCTATCTATCTATCTACCTACCTACCTACCTACCTGCCTATCTATCTATCTATCTATCTATCTATCTATCTATCTATCTATCTATCTACCTATCTATCTATCTATCTATCTATCTATCTATCTATCTTTGTTGCCCTGTATTGACACTCGAACCACTACTGCAGAAGCTGGCGACACTGAGGTGTATCCCACGAGAGCTGGGTTGCGGGACGAGCGTGTCTGCATATGCGGACGATGTCACCGTCATAGTGTCGAGCGAAAAGCACGTCGAGATGCTAGGCGAGACACTTAAAGAATACGAAACGGTGACAGGAGCAAAAATTAACCCGGAAAAGTCAGTGGGTTTGTTACTCGGCACCTGGAGAAGCAAGCCCATACCGTCCAACAGCGACTCCGTAGTGGGACGCTGGATGGACGGACCGGTTAAACTGCTCGGGGTCTGGTTCAGTCTGGACCTCCAAATGGATAAGAACTGGGACGAGATCACCAGTAGAGTGATCAAACTCAGCCAAACATGGGCTGAGAGAAAGTTATCTCTAGAAGGCCGGGCGGAGGTGGCTAATGTGTATATCGCATCAGTCATTGATTACCGCCTGACCATCGTGCCTTGTCCCGATGCCACCATCACGAAACTAGAACACATACTTTTCCGCTTTTTGTGGAAGGGTGGCATTCCGATGGTGAAGCGATCCATTTGCTGTCAACAACCGTTACATGGAGGACTGGGGATGCCGTGGTTAATGATGCGCAGACATGCGCTGAGACTGCGGCATCTCTGGAACTTCATTGATGACGGTGAACAGGTGTGGGCGCCGTTTGTGAGGCACGCCTTCCTGCAGCTCGTCTCACTCACCGAACTGCAAACATGGATCAGGAAGAGACCGAAACTGGGCGATTGGCACCGCGAGTGTAGCCAAGCTCTACAACAGCTCTGCCGTCCGGGATCAAACTTGTGCAACTTCCAAACGACCAATGCGTTCTATAGAGGACTAGTGGAGGGGAGGTCTGACGACACTCTCGGGGTAAACCTGGGTGTCGACGAGATATCTGGCCGTTGATATTGTATCTAGATAGGATACTGTGTAGGACAGTAGATAGAGATAGTGTAGGGTGTCCACAATTCCACTTAATCAGCTACATGGATCACAAACTTGTTACGTGTATGCTAGACTTAGATAAGACACATAGGCAGGGTCCCGGTTACTGGAAACTAAATGTGTCTTTCCCATTGAGAGAGGTTTTCAGAGATCGGATTAGCATGCTAGTAAAGAGGGCTTTGACGGGAGCCATCATCAAGAACAAATGGTGATTTGCCCTCAAGAGAGCAATAATAGCAGAAGTAATTAGGTATAGAAAAGCATTAGCCATAGCTAGAAACAGAGTAGAGGGTGACCTAGTTAAGAAACTAGAAGAGATGATTAGAAGTGGCATCACATCCAATGTTTTGGTGGTGAGGTTAGCCCTCGGCCAACACTTCAATGCTAAACATGAAGGGTGCATTGTCAGGGCTAGGATTTGTGCTCTAAAGAAAAAGGTGTTGGAGCCATGCGAAAGGCTCGGGTGGTAGAAGTGCAACAGAGCAACAAAGCCACCATTTGGTCTCTGATAGATGAACAGGGGCACGAATTACTCAAGCCAAGTAAAATGCGTGAGGCCTTTCAACAGCATCTTGCCTGACTGTTCAGGACAAGTGGCAAGTGAGAGTGGAGGGTGGACTTCAGTGCCAACCTACACGGCCTCCCACAACTCTTGACAAGAGAGTCAGAGTGCTGTGAAGGTGCCATCATGGTGGCGGAAGTGTGGGATGCGATGACAGAATGCTCAAGGGACAAATTGCTGGGTTTGGATAGTCTACCCTATGAGCTTTACAGTTATATGCCAGACTTGTTTGGAGATGTCTTGGCAGCTGTCTACTGTAACTGGCAGCAAAATTGGAGCATCCCCGGTTTTGTGAGCTGAGGAGCTGTAATGCTGCTGAAGTAAGATCCAAACAAGGGTGACGTAATAGATAACTTCAGACCCATCACTCTGCTCAATGCAGAATTGAAAATTTTGGCCAAGAGGTTGGCACTTGTCATCGAGAAACTGGTCGGCAAGGCACAAATGTGCACCGTACCAGGCCAGAGCATCCATGACAACCTCCATCTGATGCACTACATCATAGACAGGGTGGTTAAGGAACCTGGCATGGGTGGAATCCTGATCAATTTGGATCAATCCAAAGCTTTCAATAGGAAAGACCATCGATACTTAGAGGCTGTCCTCATAGCGGCTGGTTTCGGTCCCGTCTTCCATAGCTGGATAGCTGCCTTGTAGAGAGGCATCCGTTTGGTTATTCACATGAATGGACATCTATCAAGACCTTTCAACGTTGCATGTTTGGTCCGTCAGGGATGTCCCCTCTCATTGCTTCTATACGTATTGATTCTTGAACCACTACTGAGGAAGCTGGCAATGCTGAGGGGAACCCTGCAAGAATTGGGATGCGGAACGAGTGTGTCCGCATACACGGACGATGTCACCGTCATAGTGTCTAGCCAGAAGTACATTGAGCTGGTTGGCAAGACTCTGAAGGACTATGAAGCGGTAACAGGATCGAAAATAAACCGGGAAAAGTCAGTGGGCTTGCGGCTTGGCACCTGGAGAAGCAAGCCCATGCTGTCCTCCAAAATAACATAGCATCACTTCCACACCCACCTTATTCATCAGAATAAGCCCCTGCGGACTTCCATCTCTTCCCCAAGATAAAAATGCAGCTCAAAGGTCACCATTTTTACATCATTGTCAAGATCCAGAGAGAATTGCAGAAGGTCCTTGACTAGCTTATGGTAAATGATTTCCAGGCTAGGTTCCAAAAGTGGTAGGAATGCTGAGACCAATGTATTGCCATGTAAGGTTACTATTTTGAAGATATTAAAACTTAGGTAAATAAGTTAGTTTTTATTAAACATAATTAGTGTGGGAACTTTTTGATACCATCTCATATATCATCATCATCATCATCATCGTTTAATGTCCGCTTTCTATGCTAGCATGGGTTGGACGATTTGACTGAGGACTGGCAAGCCAGAAGGCTGCACCAGGCTCCAATCTGATCTGGCAGAGTTTCTACAGCTGGGTGCCCTTCCAAAACGCCAACCACTCCGAGAGTGTAGTGGGTGCTTTTACGTGCCAGTCACACGGTACTGGCAATATATATATATATATATATATATATATATATACACACACACACACACACACACACACACACATATATATATATATATATTACATACATATATATACTACAAACATACATATATGCTTATTCATACATACATGTTTGTACATATGTGTGTATGTATGTGCTGATGCATGTATATATCTATACATGTATATGCATATGGATTGAAGAGAATTTGTTTTTCAAGACAATGAAGATCATGCATTGTTTAAATATTTTCATAAATTGAAGTTCTGTTGACAATTGTTGATGTCATAAAATTATTTTTTGTAACATTGATGTTAACTTAACATATGATATTCTCAGCAGTGAAACAGCAAACTTTAAATACAATTTCTGTTGAAATTTTTCCTGTATGCATGTGTTTTGGAAAAATGTATATTTATTAACTTGAAAAACTTTTCCTGTACAAGTGCTTACATCTAAATTATATGTATGATTATACAAAGGTATTTTGCGATTTCTAATACTGTGTCTATTGAAATTTTGTTTATTTCTTATCAAATAAATATTTGCCTGAAAACCACTAGTTCTTAAGCTATATTGTAGTCAGTTATAAGTATTATTGAAAGAATGTTCATTATATAATATATTGGTCAAATGAAAGCTAATATTCTTCTCAACATTGTTGAATAGGTTTGGCAGGTGGTTGAGTCTTATGCTAATGTTTTGGGATATGCACGCATAAACAAGCACACACACATTCACACACATACATCTATAAATATATGTATAATATATCTATACACATATAGATATATTATACATCAATAAATATATGTATAATATGTCTATATACATACAGATATATTATACATACATACATGTGAATATATATATTTTTATATATATATGCGTACATACATACATATATATATATATATATATATATATATATATATATATATATATATATATATACATACATATAGATATAGATATATACACACACATATATATAGTATTAACAAAATATAACAAAAGCTTATAAAAATGTGTGTGAGTGTGTGTATGTATATATATATGTATATATATATAAAGTCAAGAGGTAGGAGAGGTGAATATATATTTAACCACATGCCTTTCATAGGATTGCAGGCACTTCACAGTTTTCTCATATATATATATATATATAAGTGTGTGGTTAAGTTTGCTTTCTCAATCATGTTTTCGATCAAGACACACTGCACTGTACTTTGGGTTCTTCTACTATAGCCCTATATTTATCAAATCCTTGTGAGTGAATTTGTAGACAGAAACTGAAAGAAGCCAGTTGTCTGTGTGTATATATATATGTATATGTATATATATGTATATGTATATATATTTCACTTAGGCATTGTAATACTAATAACTTAACTCAGTGTCCAATGCTTCACAACAAAGCATTAGCTGAGCACAGAGTGGTAAGCTAATGAATTTCATAATTGTTTATTCCTTTGTCATTTTATTTTCATTATATATATATATATATATATATATATATATATATATATATATATATATATATATATATATATGCAGTAGAAACAGGTGTAGGTCTAATTGAAGCTGTGTATGTATAGAAAGAAATTAAAGGTAATGCTACTTTGTAATAATCCTTATTATCATTATTATTATTGTAATTATCATTAATGATAAGGCACTATTTCTGCATCTCCCCCATCTAATTCAATTACATTGCCTCCCATGTTAAACAGGTACTTACAGTGGAGGGAACCTTTGGAAGAGGGAACCTTTGGAAGAGGGAACCTATGGTAGACCCAGGAAGACATGGGATAAGGTGGTGAAGAATAACCAAACTTTGGGCCTCACAGGGACAATGACTAGTGACCAAGACCTTTGGCAATATGCCGTGCTTGAGAAGACCTATCATGCTAAGTGAGATCTAGTCATGGCTAATGCCAGTGTCACGTAACTGGCTCATTAAAAGCACCCTTCAAATGTTGGGTGATATGCTGTGCTTGTGAAGATATGTTGAGCTGAGTGAAATGATAGTCATGCCTGATACCAATGCCGTCTGACTGGCACCTGTGCCAGTGGCACATAAAAAGTACTGTTTGAGTGTTGGACCTCATGGAGACAATGACAGGTGACCAAGCACTTTGGTGATATACCATACTTGTGCAGACCCATCAAGCCAAGTGAGACCATAGTTGTGACTGATGCTGGTGTCAGGTCAATGGTACCCATGCTAGTGGCATTTAAAAACACCCACTACACTCAGAGTAGCTAATGTTAGGAAGGGTGTCCACCCATAGAAATCTTGCCAGGTCAGATCGGAACCTGGTGCAGCACCCCACCTTACCAATTTTCAGTCAAACTGTCCACCACATGCCAGCATGGAAAATGGACATTACATGAATAATAATAATAATCATAATAATAATATTAATAATAATAATAATAATAATAATAATAATAATAATAATAATAATAATAATAATAATAATACCACAGATTTGTTTGTCAGTTGTTTGACCTTAACCAGTTGAGCATGTCCTTTGGTGGCTGACAATATGTGCATCTCTGATCATGAGCAGAAGTAGTTGGGGAGCATCATAGCCATGTGTTGAGAGGGATTCTTTGGGGTTTGAATAATTTACCTTTGGAAACATAGGTGTTTTGCACAACATCCTTAAACAAACCTTATTCAGGGACCTTTTGAGCGGGATGGGCTACTTGACCTGAAGAAAATTCTAACTGGGCCCCACCTGCGAGGTCATGCGCTGTTTATCTTGATATGAGATCACCATGTCGCGCACATATGGTTGTGATGCATGTGCCTGGTGTACCCTTATCAGACGGGTAGTCATGATGGATATAATGGGCATCGTATATTTTACCCCAGCGTCACTTTGGTGGCATGCACTGCTCTCTCACTCAATGATAATAATAATAATAATAATAATAATAATAATAATAATAATAATAATAATAATAATAATAATGATGATTTCAAATTCTGCACTAGGCCAGTAATTTCAGGTGAAGGGGCAAGTCAATCCCAGTACTCAACTGGTACTTATTTTATTAACTCCAAAAGGATGAAAGGCAAAGTCAACCTTGGCAGAATGTGAACTCAGAACATAAAGACAGATGAAGTATTGCTAAACATTTCGCCTGGCTTACTAATTATTCTGCCACCAGTGATTGTAGGAGCATTAGAAATGATCAAAACAGGAACTCAAAATTATTTGAGAATGTTTACCATCCATGTGAAGTGCAAAAGATTGTTTTAACTGGTATGCAACATGTACTTGAGAAGAGCAATATCGATGCAAGAATTATTACCACCCACATATTTTTTTGTGTGTGTGTTTTTTCTCATAACTTCATTTCATTTTGAAAATAAACAATCTGGAGTGTTTAGCTTAATGTATACTGGGGTGTTTTGCTTAATATTTAGCCTATCAATGTATACAATGAGATTTTTTTGTTCTAAAAGTTGGAAAGACACCCAACAAAACTAAATTGAAAGATGAAGAACTCATAATAATAGTATGAAGAAGAAGGAGGAGGAGGAGGAGGAGGAGGAGGAGGAGGAGGAGGAGGAGGAGAAGAAGAAGAAGAAGAAGAAGAAGAAGAAGAAGAAGAAGAAGAAGAAGAAGAAGAAGAAATTGTAGTCATACTTACTACAATGCAAACATTTCTAGCCCCTTCACACACACGCACAACGTATGTGTGTGCTTATAACATAAGATAATCTAGTTTTAAGCTTAGAAGATAAAGATGCCTATCAACTTAAAACTGTCTGACAATATAAAAGTGAAAAAGGAGAGATTAAATGTGTGAATCATAAACATTTTTATGACATAAAAAAAATTCCTAACAATGAAAACTAGATCAGGCTCAATGTTTGGTTCCACCAGTATGAATTTTCAAATGTTACATTTGTGCTGCCATCTCTAAAATTCATGGTGCTTTCAAAATCTCTGAGAACAACAAGATTCCACCATTTTTAAAGATGGTGACATATAGATCCCTGCACACTGTTTGAAAAATTCTACTGAGGAAACTGCACAAGTAATTAATGATTGACTAGACTAATTATAGTCTAAACTACACAAAATTTCCATCACTTACAAGGTGTTAATCTTGAAGATGCTTGCTCAAAGCATTCACTTGTTCTATCTTTCATTTCTCATTCTGCTACCAAAGTATATTGGTCTGAATTTTTGAGTTAAGTTGCTCTATGAACAGCATCAGTAACCAGTAAAAGAGAGAATAGCATACTATTGGGTATTGTAACTCTATCTAAATTTTGAAGTAGTAGATATGCTATAGCAACAAAATTGGACACCATTATTGTTAGATATATCACATGATAGTTCATATCATGTTGACTTATATTGTGATAATGTCTTATGTTGAAATGATTTCATGGAAATATAGATAGTGACAGCATGTTATTGAATTAACCCGTGTAATATGGTTATTTGATGTATCTCACAAATAGATAGTGAAGTGGTGGTGGTTAGAGTGAATGTATTTTTTTCTGAAAGAAGGGAAGAGAAATTGACGTTTCAGACAGTTGTCCTTTGTCAAAAAAGGAGGCAAGAGAAAAGGAGAAAAATGTCTAAGAAAACAAAAGTGTTAAGAATGAAGCCAATTAATCACAGTTTCATGTTATGAATAGTGCCACTTTTATTTTTGAAGCCTAAAACATTTTTTTTCTCTTCTCCATCTTTCTACTTGACAAAAGAGACTGTCCAAAATAGTAATTTCTATTCCTTTTCTTCAGGGCACATTACATTGACTTTGTACTCATACCAGTTTTTTTCTTTTCTTTTCTTTTTATGAACAACT
The DNA here is from genome assembly GCF_046866305.1 of Octopus bimaculoides. Taxonomy (NCBI): domain Eukaryota; kingdom Metazoa; phylum Mollusca; class Cephalopoda; order Octopoda; family Octopodidae; genus Octopus; species Octopus bimaculoides. The sequence continues at coordinate 87,993,762 of NC_142930.1, read as the reverse complement.
CTAGATATACATTTTTATTCTGCTGTTGTAAATTAGCTGGATTATTGAATTAAAGTAATCCATCATCTGTTATGTATATATATATATATATATATATATATATATATATATATATATAGCAATAGTATCTGCTATGAGAGTATGGAGGCAACTTAGGATATTAACTTGACTTCAGTTGTAATATATATCATATTTTTGCATTATTAATTGCTATTATTGTTATTAATTTAGTGCAGATCAGCCAACCTGATCAATGAAACATATGATTAAAAGGTTTCCAGCCTTGACAATCCAAACTTTTATTCAGATATACCTGAACTTCATAATCTCAGATTGGTTCCTTTTTTCTCGTAAAGGCTATCTTATTGGCTCACATGGTGGCAGCTCCCTTACTGGCCAAAATATTAGGATGTTAGTTTTTCTCTATGGAGATATGTCTTTTCTAAATGTTGATGATATGTTTGTTTTGAAAATGTTATCTCACATGTTGTTATAAGTGGTATAAATCCTGTTTACTCAGTGGTATAATACCTGTTACTGTTATAATGGCTTCTGAAGTGACACAAGTTAATTTCTATAGTGATTATGCTGAAACTTCTATATAAAGATCTTACAGTGGTTTTTTTCATTAAGATATATAATCATAGTGTTATTCATATGCATCAATTCTGTTGCGTTATTTTAGTACTAGAAGTCACAACATAAACATGCTTATTGTGATTGCTATATGCTGCAAATTGTACTTATACCTCTTTTCAATTTTTCCATTTGTTTTATAATCTTGCAGGCATCAATTCCAGATTACCAAACCCTATATTGATTTGCAATAATTGAGAAATAATGGTGAGCTGTGATATCCATACAAAATAATAACTTAGTATTGTGATTTTATGATACTTCAATATTGTACACCATTTAATTTAATTGGTATTGAAGGCTTAAGGTGATGAAGGTCCATCTTTTTTCTTTTTTTTTAGTGTTAATAAATGTATGGAAAGCTAAAAAGAAAAATCCTCATGATAACTGTTAGAGACTGTTTTGTTCCATCGTTTATATGGTGCTACTAGCTAAGAAGAATGAAACAAAATGAAATACAAATAAACTAATTAACTAAGTATGTAACAATTTGTATGACTTCTTTTAATTGATTCCATTACAATATCTCTTTTGCATTGTTACAAGTGTTGATTTTTGTCTGCTGAGTTCAATCTTCCTTTTCTAATTGAATAATGAAAGTGTCAGAATTAATGAAGTGCTATTTAATTTTAATTGATGTTTTTAGTATAAAACATAAATGAAAACATCCTATTTGCATATACCCATAATAAAGCAACCCTCCCCACTACACAAAAAAAAAAAATTAAAAAGAAAAATATTGGCAAAATTGATCAAATTTAAGTAATGAATAATTTATCATCACTACTTTGTTCCTTGAATGATTTCTATAATTTACTTAACAAATGCATGCTGGTACCAAAAAAAAAGAAACAAAAAATATCTGTCATTGTCTTGTGCCCTAAGCACAGTGGTGCATTATTCTGGTTGATTCAGTGAATGTAATTAAAATAAAACCACTATTCTTGCTTTGCAGTTGATTGACAGGTGTTAGAAATTGCTTTTAATTTTATAAAATCCACTCCAATTATTGTATAAATGCAAATTTGCATATCTAGGCAATCCTGCCATCCATGAAAAATGGCTGTATATGTGTGTGTATATATATATATATATATATATATATATATATATATATAGGCATGATAATATACTTACACACACACACACACACACACACCAGTGCATACTAGAAAAGAAGACTGCGCTGGTATGGACATGTGATGCATATGGATGATGACTGTTGTATAAAGAAGTGCCAATCACTTAATGTGGATGGTTCTTGTGAAAGAGGGAGACCCAGGAAAACATGGAATGAAGTGGTAAAGACTGACTTCAGGACTTTGAACTCATGGAAGAGTTGATGAAGGACTGGGATGACCGAAAATATATAATTCTGCCTACCTTGTTGAAGATCTGCTTTGTTGAAGATCTGCCTTGTTGAAAATTTACTTACCTTGTTGAAAGAGAGATTCTGGTAACACAATGCATGTACACGCACACACACACACACACGCACACACGCGTACACACACAAACACACACACACACACACACATACTCACACACTGGGACCACCTACCACCTGATATCCTTCACCACCCTTCATCTCTAACTGCTTTATTCTCCTGCTGTAATTAAATAAGTGCTTATTTCACCAGCTTTCCCCTATACTAATTATTCTTCTTGCTACTCAGAAACATTTCATGTGTCCAGTCCTTCATTCTTAACACTGCTCTCTTCATCCACTCTTTACATTGATCACCCTCAACTACATGAATAAATCTCTTTCTCTCATCCCTTCCACCTTTCTCTTATTTGCTGTACTATTCTGCTGCTCTTCATCCCTCACTCTTCTTTCTGCACTGTCAAATATTTTATTTTCTATCCCCTACCTCCCTACCCAACTGCATGTATCATTGGTATTATACAAGGGAATTCATCTTTCTCTCAGGTTTTTTTCAGAGCATTGATCCTTTCTAGCTGGGTTATATCCATAGGTGCCCTACTTAACTAACCTCTGGCCAGAATCTCATGGCAAATTCCCTCCAGTCCCTGCATCTAACACACATCTGTCTCTAACAACTACTGCATGACAAAAGAGGCTCATGTCTGTCCTGCTTCTGCTCATGTGACCTCCCTCACTCCTATCCTTCCAGTTAGGCCCATCAACTATTGATGTCATTGACCATATACTTCCAGTTCATCTCACCTTCACAAATGGTCAACTCATCATCCCTTCTCCACCATTCTCCACATCACTCCTCAACCTTACCCAATTTCTACAGTTGTCATCTACTCTTCCCTACTTATCATTCCTCAACTTCTGTTCATTATCATATTTACTTCCAAACCCATTCGTCTATCTCTAACCATCTTTCATTCTTGCATACATTCTTACAGCCCCTAACTGGCATTGTGTCAGTTATGACGATAAGAGTTCCTTTTGATCCAATCAACAGAACAGCCTGCTCTTGAAATTAACTGAACATGTGACTGAACATTTCACAAACATGCATACACTTAACATAATTCTTAGGAAGATTCAGTACGACTCAGAACATGACAAGGCTGGCCCTTTGAAATACAGGTACAACTCATTTTTGCCAGCTGACAGAACTAGAGTAATGTGAGATAAAGTGTCTTGCTCAAGGACACAATGCACCACTGAGAATCGAACTTACAGCCTTACGATCATGTGCTGAATATGCTAACCACTAAGCCACATGCCTTCACCTATGGCATCTACTCATCTGCACACTCTGTTCTAACTACACTCACCTCTATTGAAGGTCTATCCTGACATTTCTTTTACCTCTTTCCAACTCCACCTCAGTCTCTTCCACCATTTTTTCTGTAATGTATGTAACTATACAACTCCTCTGCAGCAAGAAGAATCCTCTTCTCTCAGACTTTAACTCCTCCTCCTGTCCTAACACAAAGTCACCTTCCCACTCTACTCTAGATCCACTCAGTCTTGTAAATTGTGCAGCAACCTCACTCAAACTGATGTCACAATGAGAAGCACCCAGTGCATACTGTAAAGTAATTGGCATTGACATGGTCATCCAGCCATAGATATCATACCACAGCAGACGTTTGTGCACTGTGCAGTCCTTGGACCTGTCACAGATCTTGTTAAACCATCTTACCCAAATCAGTATGGAAAATGATGGTGATGATGATGATGATACAGTTTCATAATTTTTCGTTTTATGTCTCTTTTTTTTTTGTTTGTGCTAGAGTAGGTTGATCAGGTATCTTTTTTTGATTTTTAGGCACTATTTTTATGATCAGAGTCTCTTTCTTTCACTGTATTCTTGCCTACGAGGGCTGTTCATTAAAGTTTTCCCCTGACCCATTTTGAAAGGACTGGCATAATTATTGGCATAACTATTAGTCCTTCACTATATAGCCATCACCAATGATGATACACTTCTCCTATTGCTTTATGCAGGTGTGAAGACCACATCAGCAGAAGTCAATAGGTTGTATCTGGAGCCAAGACTTTAGCTTGGAAAGAAGTTCATCATCCCTTTCAAAAAAGACTTCATGGTTGGAAAGAGGTGGAAGTCAGATGGTGTGAGGTCAGGACAATAAGGAAGATGAGGAAGGATTTCATAGCTGCAGGAGTGTGCTTTCATCTGGGTAATATGTATATTATAAACTGGGGTGTTGTCTTGGAGGAAGCGAACTCCTTTGGTCAGCATGCCGCGTCTCTCTACTTTGATGGCATCCTGCAATTTCTGCAACAGAGAAGCATAATATGTCTCGTTAATTGTGGTGCCTTTTGCCAGAAAATCCATCATCCTATTCTGTACTTATCCCCAAAAGACTGAGCATCACTTTGCCTGCTGAGGGTTGGACACGAGCCTTCTTTGGAGGTGGTGAGTTATCATGTTTCCATTGCTTTGACTGGACTTTAGTCTCAGGATCATAGTGATGGACCCATGTTTTATCCTGTGTGAAAAGTCTGCCGAAAAAGTCCTCTTTGTTTTCTTGATATATTGCCAAAAGAACTTGGGAGCAATTGACACATTCCTGCTTCTGAAAAGGTGTGAGCATCCGGGGAATCCATTGTGCAAATGGCCGTGAATGATTTTTCCACGGACCCTACTCTTATCTTCACTTCTTGGGCTAGTTACCGAATAGTTATGCGGTGATCCTCCAAAATGGTGGCTTCCACTTTATGGATGGTGTCGTCATCAATGGTGGAATATGGTCATCCAGGAATAGGAGCAGTTTTCAATGATGTCCGACCACATTTGAACTGACGATGCCAGTGCTTGATTATGTCGTATGATGGTGCATGTTACCATAAACTTCTTTCATCTCATTGAAAGACTCTTTTGGTGTACGACCATTCAAGTATAAGAACCTGATCTCTGATCTGCATTCAACTGCTTCCATTATAACACCTTAGTCCTCTTCAGCAGCAGTAAAAGACAAACAAATACTAGTGGGAAGCTGCAATTTACAAAGTGACATGTAGAGACATGTAAAATTTTACCTGTATGAGTTCCATTTCCTGCAATAACTGGAAGTGGGTCAGAGGAAATTTTTAATGAACACCCCTCGTATTTTCAAATTACAGGGTTTTTATTTCACTACTTTGAGAGCACAGAGGTACAAAATGTAATGTTGCAGGCCATCCACAAGCTAAAACAAGGAACTAATTGAGAAGCTTTAGCAAATAGTTATGGAAAACCGTCGTGTAACAATCCAGAAAGTTGCTCGCGAAATGAGAATAAGCACAGTGAACTCCATGCATACCAACCTTCCCTATCTGATGTTGTCCAAAGCCAAGGGAAAGGCTAATACAGCCTGGCACCAGTGATATCGCAACTCATTTCTACAGCTGGGTGAACTGGAAAAACATGAAATAAAGTGTCTTGCTCAAGAATACAGACCACAGCTTGGTCTGGGAATCGGACTCACGACCTCATAATTGTGAGCCAAAAACACTAACTACTGGGTCATGTGCCTTCCTATCAAACCTTACTGTCTTTAAAAAATAAAATACAAACTGAAGGTTGTAGTTGTAGAAATAAAAAAATGAAAGCCTTTTATTATAGATCTGCTCAGTCAGAGGTAATTTGAGGTTAAACAACTGTAAAACAACTATTTCTTTATCTCACATGTATCATGCAGATAGAATTTGAGATAAATTTTGTACCATCTTAAAATAAGGAAAGGACCGATTAGGTAACATAGACCTGAATAACACTTAAAAAGCAATGATGATCACATCTGGAATTATTTTGAACATACCATATTTTCCAGCATACAAGCTGATGAAGCATATAGTGTAAACATGTAGTGTAAACACTCACATGTCAACACTATCACTCCAAATTTGGCTGCATTTGATATGGAATTTTTGGTCTGCTGAAGTCATCATAGTTTATAACTTATAAGTTAACTGACCTTTTTAAAGCTTTAAATTTTGGTCTGGAAAACTTAACTTGTAAGCCAGAAAAAACAAAAAGTCTAGGTTTGATATTCAGCTTTCAGACTACCAAAAAACATTCAGCCATCTCATGAAAAAAAAAAAAAAAGATAATAATATAAGTCCAGCAGGCCTTCACTTCACCCTTTGCTACAAAGTAACAATTACTTTTCTCATATAAAATGAATTTATTGTGGAAAAACTGAAAAATGTTGTTTTGTAATACTTGAAATTCATAAATTTCAGAGATTATAATTTAAGTTCATTTTATATTTAATTTTATTCCATGAATTTGAAAGAGGATCAAACCATAGCTTTAGGCAGTTACATTTTATCAGGACTTACATATAAAGTTATGATCTTTTTTTAATAAACTGATTAAAAATGTTCTTCATTCAAAAGAGTGTTTTTAATATATCTTTAAATAGATAATGCACATAAAAAGGAATAACTAATTAAATAGATTTAAAAAAATGGATTTTCTTTATTTTTATAATTTTTAAAATTTATTTTGTCTATATTACTTATTCATTATTTTATTTTTTATTTATTTTGCTAAGAAAAAGCAAATTAGAAAATATTAATATTTTCTGTAGTGATAGATTTTGATTTTGATGCATTAATAATAAACACACATGCACACTCACACACACACACATGCATACACACACTCACTCACACATGCATGCACACGCACACACATTTGTATATATATATGTATATATATATACAAACATACACACATACATACATGCAGATATACATTTATACATACATGCATGTACACACACATATACATACATATATACATGTATACACACACACATACAGACACATACACATGCATACATGCATGCATACATACATACATACATACATACATATTAAATTGATAAACAATAAATTAGATCTTGTGTAATTTATCGTTGCTGAATACTGCAGTTTAATCTTTCTGTGAATTGACGAAGAGCAGACAAAATATTGTAAAACACTCTATTAAAGGTGAAATTTTATTTACATTACACCACACACACACCTGTACTTTCACATACAACCAGACATACATAATACACATACATGCACATGTTTAATACATATACATATACCAATATATCAATGTATAATGTTTCCATATAAAAACGTAAACACATGCACACAGATATGTGTAGGTATGTGTATATTATATAATGTATACTACTTATATGGGTCTCTGACAGCTTGCTTACCTACATATCATTGCAAACCTCATCTACAGTAAAACTGCTAAACACACACACAAACATGTATCTATATCATAGTGATATAAGTAAATATAAATATCCCCACACATATGTATGTGTGCACATGTACACACACACACACACACACACACACACACACGTACACACACACACACATATATATATAAAGAAAAAGAGAGAGGGGAAGAAAGATTATCTCTACATAAAATTATTTATTCATGCAAACATTAAAAAATCATATACATGTATGTATATATTTTATGTGCTTGTGAGTATATCCCTTTAAAGTTTCAATATCAGAACATTTGTATATATAGTCATATATATTTTAATAACATGGAATCAGCCAGATTTATGTAAAATAAAAATATGAAATGTTGAACTATAAGTGACAAAAACAAAACAAAAAATGATAAGAACTTGATAAAATATTACTTTTCAGAAAAGTTCTTATAACAACCCATTTTACAAAATAAGTTGGATCTGTTTTTATAAAGAATAAAGAATATATCATCAAAATCTGCATCAAAATACTGACTATAAAGTTACTTTTGTCAGAATATAGGTTTTAGAATAATTCCTCACGCACACACACACACACACACACACACACACACACACACACACACACACACACACACACACACACATATATATATATATATATATATATATATATATATATACATACATGCACACACAGACACACATACATATATGCACTTACATACGTATGTGTGTACATATGTACAGATCCTAATCTATAAAAGTGAATACTTATATGTTTGAAGTATGTCTATTCAAAGTTGTGGCCTCAGTTTTACAGTAAGGTAGCTGAAATTTTGGATAGGAACATATCGTTTCAAGTCACAGACTACGTGAATTTAGAAACCATGTTTATTTTTGATGCATTTCTTTTGGGAAGTTCAGCTTGAACTGACTTCTGTATGGTTTAAATGTGACTATTCTGAGTGAATCAACATTCCAAGACCAACAGAAGACTGTCAATATCATTTTAAAGGAATTTATTTAAAATTATGTGAATTCCTCTGTATTTATTTAAGGTATTTATAAACCCAGGCAGGGTACTGCTGGTTGTGCATTATACATACATATATATACATACTATATATATATATATATATATATATATATATATATATATATATATATATATAAATAATATATATATATATAAATAATGTATATGTATATATATATATATATATATATATATATATATATATATATATATATATATATATATGTATATATATAAATAAATAAATAAATATATATATATATATATATATATATATATATATATATATATATATATATATATATATATAATGTATTACATTAAGATGTGCTTTGTTGCAGATGGCTATATGTTGCATTCTATACGAGTTTTTCAAATAAATGCAGTATGAGTTTAGTTGATGGAATTTATAGCAAAGAATGGGATGGGATGTCTGAGCACATGCACATGAGTTTTCTAAATATAAAAGATTAAGAGATTTTATATCAAATTAAAAATGAATAGGTGACAAGTGGATTACTTCTAGAAGAACTGTGGTGTTTCTACATATGTTCAAGGAGAATTGCAATTAAATACTGAGGGAAACAAGAGAGGAGAGAGAAAATTAGGCTTATAATTGAATGTTGAAAGAAAGTAATAAAAAATTATTATTATTTTCCTACTTGCTGGATCTAGCGGAAAAGCAGTAGATATGGCTATCCTAGACTAGTGAGATTAATGCAAGGAAAAAATTCCAGAGAATTGACACTTTGAGAAGGAACACTTAGGCATAGTGATGAGTGCAACACCAGGTGGCTTTGGAAACAACAAGGCTGATGAGATAAGGAGAGATGAGTAGTTTGGGAATACTTGGATAGAGGTGGTATGAGCCCAGCCAGCACCAAGGAGTTGAGGGTTTCGTAATAGAGGTAGAAAAGGCAAATAAAGATGAGACAGCACTCTTTTGGGTCAGAGGCTAGGGGGAGTTTTGACAGTAACTTTATATCAGTCAGTAGGATAGTCTTTTTCTGGATGGAGTCAAGGATGTATTTCTGTACAACCATAGCAGCATTTTTCTAGATGTTAGAGTAATACTCCATTGTGGGACAATGTTATTTTTACCAAGTTTCTCCAAAGCAGGAGCCTGCTGGTTTGTGAATTAAAAGAGTAGGTCAGCAGTGCTGCTGACTTTATGAAAACCACACAGGTGACTGTTAAAGAGAAAGAGAGATTTAAGGTATTAGAAGATGTCATTCTTAATGACATCTTCTAATACCTTGAATTGTTAATGTTAATGGCTGCCACCATTACTCAGAGATGGCTATGGATGAAAAGAGGACAATACTGGACAAACGAAACAAACCCTAATAAACAGAATGACTGTTCATTGTCAACAAATATGAAATGTCAGTACTATAAAGTACAAGTGAGTGAGTGTTTAAACTTTTGTGCAAAAAGTTCTCAAAAAACCAAGTCTTCCTGTTATGCCTTTGTTCTGACAGAACTATAAACCAAATAATCAAGAAAATATATTTACTGAAAAACACAAACCACAAGTCTCAAAAAGATACATTCATAAGCAACTATAAGACACTTAGCTACTATTCAATTTTTTAAAAAAGTACATCTAAACCAAACATTCAAAACTATAGATTTTACTCTTAGCTGCACTTTGAATTTTTAATAACCAGGTGTCTAAAACATTCAAAATTACCTACATACCATAACTATGAAACATTTAGTCACCAGTCAAAATTATGGATTTGCCTATGCTGTTGTAAAGTACTATCTTGTGTTTTATTTTATCTTACTGTCAATAACTGATATTTTGAAAACTAAAAATTGTGAAACACTCGAAGTAATTTTAAATCAACCTTTTATAGGATTCCAAGTGCATTTTCAGTTTCATTTAGTTTTATTTCTACTTGTATGTGATGCTATACTACCATTAACAGTTTAGAATTCTTACGTTGGTTAATATAGCAGAAATTAGATCATATTACTACAAAACCCTTTGACTAGTGATATTATTACTGGTACTGGTATGGCTTATTACTATTTATGCTATTAGTATTATTGTAATTACTTCTTCTTCTTCTTCTTCTTCTTCTTCTTCTTCTTCTTCTTCTTCCTCCCCCTCCTCCTCCTCCTCCTCCTCCTCCTCCTCCTCCTCCTCCTACTACTACTACTACTACTACTACTTTGTTTTGCAATTATTATTCATTATTTTCATTTTTATTTTAGCATTGTATTTGTTATGATTCAATTATCATTATAAGTACTGCTATCCTTCTTATACTCGTTATTCATAATAATGAAAAATAACGTTGATTGCTGTTATTGTTATTGTTATTATTAATTTAAAGTTATTTCAATTACTTGCATTATTGATATAGCCGTATTATTAATAATATAACTAATCATCTCACCAATGTTTTTGCCTTTGTCTTTTACTTATGTGATTTATTAATATTAAAACTTCTACAAAATATTCTATTGTATATCTAAGTGATAAAAATATTTATCTCTTGTTCAATTTATCACCAGACAACTTAACAGCAGAAAATTGGCTGAATAAATACCTTTTTTTTTAAAATTAAATCCAAGACATTATAGTCTAGTGAAAAAACTGTGGATCTTTAATTTCCTTAAAATTTTGTGAGCCGGATGATTATATTTCCTAGCTTGCTTTAGTATGAATTGTCTCTGGCAGTTTAATTCAGTTTATTCCGCTTTCTTATCCTTTTTCTTTCTCACTGTGGTTAATGTATATTACCTGTTTATTTCCTAATTTATTTATTTACATTTTATCTTTAGATAATTTTTTAAATGCCTCTCCCCTTCTATAGATATATGTTCAAATGTAGTCTCTGTGCTATCTTTATTCTCTATCTCTCTTTCTTTCTGTAGATATTTTCATGGTTTTATATGGCTCTTATTATCATGTCTGTGATATATAGGAACAAACTTGTTTCCACCAAAGAATTCCACATGTAATTGACAGATGAGAGTAGTACAAGTATAACAAGGTCTGTGCACAATCAAGACCTTGTCAGATTTGGATCTCACCATCCTGAAGACGGAGGCTGGATCAATTCAATGTTTATTTGCTTCCATTACTGGTTGCATATTCTGGTGAACTGTATCTGCAACATTATGAAGTAACTTCGAGCCCTCCTCCCACCAAAACAGCTGTTGGACTTGTTACACCATATCTTCACCCCTTTAATTTTCTGTGTCTTTTGTAATCTGGGTACGTTTACTCTGTTAATATATAAATATCAATATATTCATACCTGAATAATCATTGTCTGAAAATGTTCAGTCTTTGCCTTCTCTCTATTTACATGTATATATGTATATATATTTTATTTGTTTTATTTGTATTTTTGCATCATTGTCTCCACACACACTCACAAACACACGCACAAACATATATATTATATAAGTGAGTAACAAAGAGGTACAGGTATCAATCCCTTATGGCTGTTTCCAACAACTCCTTTAATTGATTAATGAGAACATTACACAGTTCTGTATTTAAGAGATGAGGAATTATTTACATTATTTACATTATTTACATTTGACGGATATTTGTCCTCATCTTGTTTGTTGTTAACACAACGTTTCGGCTGATATACCCTCCAGCCTTCGTCAGGTGTCTCAATTTTAAGTATCTAATTCAACTGAGTCTTAATTGTATTTTATATACATACATACATATATATATATATATATATATATATATATATATATATATGTATATATATACATGTATGTAGATATAAACACAAGATATGAATATTTCAATATCATATATATATATATATATATATATATATATATATATATATATATAAACAATTGCAGTGTGGAAGGTGTTTATAAGCCATTTAAAATAACACACAAAATCCGTTAGATTCACTTCAACATGTAAATTTAATTTGTCAAAATATTTTCGTCGCTTTGAGACCGCAACCTGTTCACTGACAAAATTCTGTGCTGCATCTCAGTGAACAGGTCGCAGTCTCAAAGCGACGAAAATATTTTGACAAATTAAATTTAAATGTTGAAGTGAATCTAACGGATTTTGTGTGTTATTTTAAATGGCTTATAAACATCTTCCACGCTGCAATTGTTTTCGTTCCAGCACACGATCTCAGATCAGGTCACTTGCTATGCAAGTGCATCTCCGTAATATATAAATATAGTTTTAGGAAAAAGAACCAATGTTCATGAACTCATCAATGAAAATCCTACACTTCAGCCTGCACCTCTCCTACCTATGGATTACACTGGACTCTTCCTTTGATGATAAATCATTCCAATACATCACAACATTTGAACCTTTTGAACTTTTCTAAACTTTCTTGTACTTACCACTTTTTCCTATTGTCATTTCTCTCAATCCGTACTTGAACCTTTTCCTATATTCTCTCCCTGTTTATTCCTGTGTTCCTTTCTGTCGAAGAGTGTAGGCTCGAAACATAAAAGACTTTCTCACTTCCGAGTGTTAAACTAATACATCTGCTTGTTGTTTACATACCCATCTTCGTCTTTTGTTTTTTTTTGTAAATTCTCGCAGCTGATGAAGGAAATATTCTCTATGTGGCCTGTTTGTTTTCTGTGCTCTGTTTATGTTCTGTTTTTCATTTTTTCCACGTTTTTTTGTGACGTCCTGTACCCAGATATGCATCTATATATATATATATACATGTAGATGTAGGTATGTACATATGCATATACTCACATATTATTTGTATCATTATTTTATATATATATATATATATATACATATATATATATATATATATACATATATATACACTCATATACATACATATATACATGCATACATACATATTATGTACACAGAAATATATGTCAACATTTGTATAGTTGTTATATACATCATCATCATTCTCAAATCCATTTTTCCATATTTGGATTAGATGAAGTTTATTGAGGCAACTTGTGCATCACCAGCCATCACCTGGCTCCAAGTAAGGTAATATTTCTCCATGATCGAGCATATTTTCACAGAATACTGAAAATGAAGGACACTGCTTGTCTGACAATGATGTTCACCTATATCTGCTACATGATGTCAAAACAAGGAGACACAAGCATACACACATAGTATATACATACATACCCACACGCACGTATATACTACTTGTTCCATGGTTGAGTAGTCAGCAAATAAACTAGTTCCCCCACTTGAGCAGCATGTGAGAAGCGTGTCTGGATATCTAGCAAAACTAAAAGCAAGAACTATCAAAGTTAGATGAGCTCCTTGTGGGCCAACAGTCATCCAGTTGGGGAAGGCAATGGCACAATGACAAACTACCTCAATGATCTCTGTCAAACAAACACAATGGCTTCATACAATGGGAGAACTCACACTTAATCAGAAAGATTATTGCAGCAGAGTCATCAATGTGCCACAAAAGTGTACAGTACATGACAATGATGACGATACACACACATACACACACACACGCACACACACGCACACATACACACGCATACACACACACACACACACACACACACACACACACACATGCACACATATATGTGCATATACAGGGTGCGATGGGTAAATTGTCACCCTCTTATAATTTTAATTTCACACATTTGCATTGTTTGTTTTTGATTTTGTCAACTACACAGTATAATAGGGCCAGTTGGGTACTGCCTGTGAGAAAAACAACACCATGACACAATTCACTCAGCCAGAAATTTGGAAACGACATGCTGTACTGTTTGACATTTGCACCGGAAGCTCCAGTATGAACATTTCAGAGTGTTTGAGTGTCAATCTGAGGACAGAGCAGAAGATTCGGAAGCAGTTGGATGAGTCTAATGGTGATTACAAATGTATGACAGCTCAGAAAATTTACTCTGATAAGAGAAGAACTGAATTTGTTGGTGATATCCAGGCCATGATTGACAATGATCTCTCCAAATCAATCAGGTCTATTGCCAGGGGCATGGGAGTGTCTGAATTTCTTATCAGGCAGGTAGTGCATGAAGATATTCGGTATTCCTCACAGAAGATGAGAAAGGGTCAATTTTTATACCAAGCCATCAAGAGGAAAGACTGTGCTACAAAGCTTTTGAACAAACTCAAGTATCCCCTCCAACAGAATGTGCTTTGGTTTTTCTCAGATGAGAAAGAATTCTGCCAGGATCTGATGGTGAAGACATAGAACAACTGTTGGATTACTGTGTCCCCAAAATGTGTACTGAGAATGATAAAAATCAAACATCCAGTCAACATTATGGTGTTTGGAGTGATCACTACATTCATCTTTCCACACGGCCACATACTTGATATGGAGGCCTACATCAAGTGCCTGGAGGAGGTAGTGCTGCTCTGGGTGAAAAGGGTGTCTGCTGGAAGATCCTATGTCTGGCAAGAAAACTCTGCATCATACCATATAAGCAGGAGAACCCAGTCATGGCTGTCAGACAATTTCTGCAACCATATGGGGATTACGAAGGTATGGCAGCTCAGAAAACTCATTCTGATCGTTTTGATAAGAGAAGAACTCCTGCATTTGTTGGTGAGATCCAGGCCATGATTGACAACTATCTCTCCAATATATTATATATATATATATATATATATAGATAGACAGATAGATAGATAGATAATATTTGTAGTCACTTTAAGGGATCAATGCAGTAGTTATATATACATATATAATATGTGTGTGTGTATGTGTGTGTGTGTGTGTGTATTCTTTCTTTTTATTCTTTTACTTGTTTCAGTCATTTGACTGCGGCCATACTGGAGCACCACCTTTAGTCGAACAAATCGACCCCAGGACTTATATATATATATATATAATAATATTAGGGACAAAATTCAAAATTACAGGTAAAAAACTCAATTAAAATCAATTTATAAAAAATTAAAATTAAATTGAGCCTTATAGACAAAGTATATATAAAATATGTAGTTTTAGGGAAAATAACCAATTTTCAAGAACTCATCGATGAAAATCCACTATCACATATAGAAAAATTAATAATTAAAAGCACAATAAATGAGTATAATATAAAGTAAAGTAAATATCATAAGATAAATATAATAAATATAATAAATTACGGAAAAATTTGGATAAGTACTGTTTTCACTTTGCTAAAGATTTTCTACTATTTGAAAATAATATGTATTCTTGTTTTTATACTATTCATTTGGTTCTTTATAGATTATTTTTAATAGATAACTTATTTAACACTAAATTATTTAGAAGTTATAGTTTCATTTCAACATAATATTAGAACTTCGATTTGAATAGTGTTGATATATTTTCGATTATTTTTGATTAATAATATTTGATTAATTATTAATCTTTATAGTTTATAATATCGTTAAAGTTTTTTTAAATCAAAACTTTGTATATATATATAAAGTTTAATCTTTTATTCTTAATAATTTTTTCTTTCCTAATTTTTTCATTCATAATTTTTCCATTCATAATTTTTTCATTCATATTTTTTATTATTACGTTTGTAGAAATAAATAATCTTGTATTTTTCTATTATTCAATTGATCTTTAATTATAATTAAATAAACGTCTTTAGCTTTAAATAGTATAGCTTTAACTATTACACCGGTTAAATATGTACTAATTTTATCTTCATTATTATTTTAAACTTAAACTTCGTTCAACTTGTATTTAAAACGATGATAATTTAAAACAAGGATAATTTATGTAAGATGTTTTTTGTATATAATATACATGTTATTATAATGGATGAAGGGATGATTATTGAATGGTTATTATTTTGATATTATGATATTTTTAAAATAATTTTTCTATCTTTATATAATAAGTATTTCATATTAATTCATTTGGTACTTATTGTTGGTTGAGATATATATTTAATTATTGTTCTACTTACGATCTGACGAGTAGCTATATTTTTGAATAGAATTTATTTTCAATAATTTCAATTGATTTTAATCGATTTAAATTTCTTTTCTATTTGAAAATTGGTTATGAAACAGGTGTAATCTTTTTATTATATTTATCTTATGATATTTACTTTACTTTATATTATACTCATTTATTGTGCTTTTAATTATTAATTTTTCTATATGTGATAGTGGATTTTCATCGATGAGTTCTTGAAAATTGGTTATTTTCCCTAAAACTATATATATATATATATATATATATATATATATATATAGTTGAGGTGTGTTCTGTTTATTTGGTTTTTGTAATTGTCAGTTGAGGTGTGTTCTGTTATATATATATATATATATATATATATATATATATATATATATATACACACATAT
Organism: Octopus bimaculoides; assembly: GCF_046866305.1. NCBI lineage: Eukaryota > Metazoa > Mollusca > Cephalopoda > Octopoda > Octopodidae > Octopus > Octopus bimaculoides. The sequence goes on along the minus strand of NC_142930.1, from coordinate 87,977,113 downwards.
ATATGCTTATATATATGTTTATGCACACACACTGACACATATAAGTATATATGTGTGTGTCTGTGTTGTGTGAGCATATGTATATATTTATCTATCTATCTATCTATCTATATATATATATATATATATATATATATATCTTTCTCTTTATATATATGTATATATGTATGTATGTTTGTGTGTGTATGTGTGTGTGTATGTATGTGTGTGTGTGTGTGTGTGTGTGTGTGTGTGTGTGTGTGTAGGTATAATTCATATGATATATATATGTATATTTTAAATAATATATTACATGACTTCACAGTTATCTTTAATGCTGGCACTCTACAAATAATGAATTGTAACCACAACTCCCACTTTTATTTACTGTCAAGAAGCATTAATGTTGCTATGAGACCTTAAATTTATAGAGGGAAATGGGAAGTAAAGTGTATCATGTAATTTCCAAGAGCATTATTAATATGAGAGAAACTTCTAAATAGGAATGTCGACTGAGTCATATATTCAAATAATTGAAAACTCATTTTTACACCCTGGTTCTTGGAATGAACCCACATGTGAGCATAATTATATAGAAACATCTATGAAAATCTCGCAGCAAAAATATTTATTTCTCTCCTATTAAGATAAGGCTACTATCTGTAATTTTCTTCGAGTTACTACTTTGAAAGAAATGATACATACTTATCTTCTATTATATAGAACTTAAATCTCAGTGCACATTATAATGTCAAGATTCCAACCCAAATTTGAGTATATTTCTTTCTTTTTTCTCTTTGCCTTTTTTTTTTCTTTTTTTTTTTTTTCTTTAGCTAATACTTGACCTCATGGAAATGAGATTCTTTTCAAAAGAAGGCAATCAGAATTGGAAATATCGGACTTCCCCACAAATGCTTTTAGAATTTTTTTCTTCTTAAAATTAACTCTAAGACTACCTGCTTTCTCTCTCAGACATGCATTTTTCAATAGAAATTTTTCAACCTTTAGCACTATATTATTTCTTTCTATTCTTGATTCAGTTAAGAAGACTGACATGATTCAGAATAAGATTTGAATGTTTTGAAATAGTGAACAGAAAAACGTGCTTGTCTCTTTAGAAAATAATTAGTTTTGTTTCTATCATGTGGCAGAATGCATAACTCATGCAAAAATAAAAGTAATGTGAATGCAATTTCTTTAAAACAGATGTAATTGCATTTCTGTCAGTAAAAGGACATAAAAACTGTAGTCTTGATTGTGCACTACAGACAGTAGAATAAAGAACATTGAACAGTGACATTTCAGCCAATTGAAATTCAGGCAGAAAGGTTGAACCTGATTCTCTTGAATTCATGCCTCATCAATTTAAAATCAATTTTTTACATGGGTTAGACATGTCTAGTATTCTGCGTTTAACTGTGGTCAAACTGCCCACCATACAGAAATGATCTAGGTGGCAGATATTCTTAATGTCACTAAAGATATATTAAGCTGCCAAGCACCAACTATTCTAGCTTGGAGCAAAACAGAATTTTAATTTTGATTGTTTGTTCTCCAAGACATGTTTTATTTATATATTTAAAAACTCTTCCTCATATATATCCATCTATTTCATGGAGCACAAGTCTATGAATTTTCTGTTGCTTATCTAATTGACTGTGTTTAATTCATTCTAACCCAACTATTCTAGGTGATGTTTCTCTGTCAAGTATTGCATCATTTTTTCCTTTTGTATGTGTGTGTGCAATGTCGTAGCTTTTAAAGGCACATATAACTTAGCACATTGTATGAAAAATAAAGTTCTTTGTCACAACACAGGAGCAACATTTTCTTACATATATTTATCAATCATATTACACAGGTTCCTCTACATGATTGCTTGAACTGTTAAAAAAAGCAGCTAAATCTTCCTGAAATTATACCCTGCCTTCTTTAAAATGCAAGGACTCATGGTATAATATAATCCTAGATTACACAATACCCAAGAGAAGAACAAAGCTGGGATACTTTTGATCCTCATTGGTTCATTCAATGAGGAGTGACCTAGGGCTAAAAAATAACAATTTATACAATGCCAGCTTTCCTGATCGCACAAATTATATCATTTTTACAATACAGCCATATGGAAGAGCACACTACAAATGCTCTGAAATAGACCAGTCTTATTGACTTTGAAATACTAGACTGTTTGATGATTTAAAGCTTCTTACAAGCATTCCAGACCTTCTTCACAGCAACATAGGATCCAATGTACTCAAAATTTCTAAATTCCATTTGTTGTGCGACATTCTTGAAACAATTTGGAATGTGACTTTCATCCTCATTGAAAGTCATGTACCTAGTCTTCTTTGCACTGAGAATCAGATCAATTTTAGCAGCAGTATTCTCAAGGTACAAGCATCAGGTTTCTCATGAAGGTTCAAAATATTTGCATCTTTGAAGACTTATGGATTTGGAAGCCTCTTACTTGAAAAACAACAGTAAGGTGCATTAAGCTGTAAAACAATACTTCATAACATATTCCTCTAACGTATGGTATCATAAAAAAAAAATCACAAGCAAAAGAACAAACACTCACTTCAAAGTCTTTTTGTTCCTGTTAGTCAATAATTATAAAGTAAACATCCACAAACCCATATGAGGAGGTGCTGAAATGTTCCTGGCTCTAAGAGTATCACGAAAAGCTTGGTGTAAGGCCCAACCTTCTGAGTTCTTTTACAGGGTTAAGAAAAACTGAAGGACCGCTGCAATAAGTGTGTGAATCTGGGAGGGGAATATGTTGAATAAAATCCTAATTAACTGATCCTCCTGTATTTTCTTTTACCTAAAGCCAGGAACCACTCAGCACCTCCTCATATATATTCTGATCCAATAATTTCTGTTGAATGCTTTCATGCCATTTACTTGGATTTATACTCCTCCAATAAGTTTGAATTAGATTCTAAAGTATTCCCGTTGCAAAACCTATAAATTCTCCCTTCTGTTTCACTTTCTGAGATCGATCCATTGATACTTTCATTACCAATGTCAAAATTATTTTCACAATTAGAATTTGACACATTCTACTTGAATTCACTATCAGTTATGCTGATTTCTTTTTTTATCTGTTGCAGTCACCATTCCTTCATGTTCATAGTTACTACTAAATCTGAAGTTAATATCCTTTTTAAAAATGGGAAACTTACAATCTTTTTTTTAATATTCACTTATTTCTTTATGTGTGATGACTCCATTATGTCACATCAAAAATTTTGATAATTATCATATGAACATTTTTATTGAAATGTTTTAATTACATTTTTAATTTAAAATTTAAATTTTTAAAATGCCTTAAAATATATTTTCCCTTCTTTAAAAGACTATTTAGAAGATAATTTTTATTGTAATATTTTCATTATATTTTATTCTAAATTTTCATTTATCTATGTAAATATAATTTCATTATTATGTTACTTGTCTATTGTGTTACTCTAGTGACAGCAGAAGTAGTGACATGGTCATGAACCAATGTACACTTGCAATAGGAGTCAGGTGGGAAAATGTTGAAAAACCTTTACACAATCTCAACTGTTACTTCTTCCAAATATCTCACTTTCCTTGGACAATAAGCTTGCTTTACTTGTGAGATATTTCTATCCATACAATCACTTCAAAGTCATTTTATCCTTGATATAGTCAAAAATTTCGAAACGAACATCCAGATATCTACTGAGTCAGTCTTTCCTGTAGAATGTTGATTTTCATAAAGTTCTTTAGTAACAAGTTTTTGCTTTATGTTTTATGATCAAGCAGAAAAACAAATGTTTTACATGTTACTATGTTGTTGTTATGGTCTTACATCAACCTTGACCAAGTAAATCCAGGATCAAAGGTATCCCAACTGGGATTATCCTGTTTTTAATTTGTAGGGTCTCTAGGACTACAATATCTAATGTGTCCAACCCTTTTTAAGATGTTATGCTGTAATTTGAGATACATTAAGTTGTTATTTTTAGCTGGCTAGTGACAACATAATGTGTTCGTTATTGGCTCAATAGAAATAGATGATCATTTTTGTTATCGTTAAACTTGAGGTGCAATATTAAATCAAGTGTATTCACAGCTGTTGTGAAGGAAAGACAGTTAAGGCAGTATAAACTGAATAGATGATATCTGCTGTGTGGAGAAAGTTTCATGGGTTGGTATTTGTAGTAAAAATAATACAAAGAAGACTGAGATAACTGGGCCTCACAGATAAAATAATTCTATGGTTGAGATGAATGGAGACACAGTGAATTGCACACCTGTTCAACCCATGTCACTATAAAAAGACCTGATGAGATTGTTATGGCATTGCATTCTGCTTTTGAATAAAACAAATTGTTGTACCTCTTTAGTTCATTTGAACTAATGTGCAGTTTATTTTAAATTGGGTTCATAGTTGAAATTTATTCAGTTCTAAAATATTTCTTTAAAAAATGCAAACACATATTCATATTTTTATAGCTAACACAAAAATAGGCAAATATGAAAAAGTAGATGCAAAAATATATACAATTGCTTGAATTCAACTGGTATAAATTTGTTTGCTTTGCATTAAGGAAGTGATAGCCTTATCATAATTACAAAACACTGAGTCAGCAAATATGTGGCTATGGATGTGTTTATCAGTCATAGTAACAGAAAGTAGTTTATCACCCAACTGATTAAAGAAAACGACTACATTTTCAAATCAACATCACAAAATACTTAATGGTTTTTGGGCTGAAACCCATAATAAATTACTCAAGAAACATCCAAAATGACTTCAGTACAACACACCCATTCAATTTAAATGATATACTTCCATGTAGGATCAATTCTGTCATCTTGAAAGACCTGAACTCGATAAAGTCTGGTTCTTCCAGCAATGCTATTTCAAAAATTTAGTCAATGATCCACATAATAAACAAGGTACAAAACTTGTAAAATCATACAAAATTATCACTGATCTTGAAATGAACTGGACTGGACTTTGGTGATGGCAAGCAGGATGTCCTCTTTTTCCATACATGTCAAGTCACTCAGTGCTGTTGCTGACACTTTCAGTGATATTCTCATTTTGGAAGCTGTGATCCATCCATCAAGTGCTGTGACAAGAGTTAGGAAAAGCAAGTGGCTAAAACATGTATCACTGCAAGACACATATATCTTGGAATTGGTAATGATAGGAACAATTAGAGTTGCTGTAAATCAACAAAGGTTTTTATCAACATCATCAGGTTGTTGGAGATATCTGAAGTGACAGGCAGAGTGGGCTCTACTTCATAACTATGGCAGTGAATTGGTTTGGCAGTCATCCATGGTAATGTTCTATGTGGCAGTGTGTTGTGGGATAATGAGAAAGAATTAAGACAAATTTCAAACCTAACCCTGTTAAATACAATCACATGTAGCTTACAATGAACGTTTTTAGAGGTATTGATTTTCTTTTAAATATTATGAATGATATTAAAACTACCAATATTTATTGATCATTGTTTCAGGTATTTTGTTCATATTTCATTAGATTTTATTCCCTTCTGAAAATGGGTTTTTCATTTCAACTTTTTCTTTTGTTTTAGATATTAGGGACTATATATATAAAATGTATTATTTTTTAGAAGAAATATGATCACCATTTAAAATACATGTGTAGCATTGCATTTGCTTTTGTCTTATATCTTGGTAGTACAGTACTGTATGCTAGTGCTCCACAACCTTTTTTTGCTTGCGGTACAATTATCTTCTTTTCAAAATTTAGCAGCACATCTAGACTAAAAATATAACTATATATATATATATATATATATATATATATATATATATATATATATATATATATATATATTATATATATATATATATATATATATATATATATATATATATATATATATATATATATATATATATATATATATATATATATATATATATATATATACATATATATATACACATACATACATACATACATACATACATACATATACTTATATTATGGGCTTCTTTTAGTCTCCATCTCTGCTATTTACAAGGCTTTGGTTAGCTGGGGTTATAGTAGAAAACACTTGCCTGAAGTGCCACATAGTGGAACTGAACTTAAAACCACATAGTTGGGAAGCCAGCTTCTTATCTACACAGCCATACCAGCTTTGAAGGTTATGTCTTTTAATGACATTAAACTTTTAAATAGTTTTATCAGCTGAAAGAAATAGCAACATTCCATGAGAATAAAAACATGAATCTTACAGAATTTCATGTTTGTAAATGGCTTTCAGGCCTGGCAATTATTGTGGATTAACAACTAATTTAAAGAATTTGAATTTGCATCTTCAAGGAAAATTCAGCTGATACATATACTAGTGATGTATATTTGCCTTTGAAACAAACCTATGACTGTGGGAATGCCAGCTGGAGAGATCAAATGATACTTGTTCCTTTACACTTGGAGAGACCAAATCTACAAACAGCAACATATTTGTGATGTGATATTTAACTTAAAAATATTATTTTCCCTCTAGTTTTGCTGCCATTCACTCACACACAAACCAAATAATGATCAAATGGAATTTGTTGAGATGCAATGTGTTTATCTATTAAGATGAAAATTTTATGTACAGTTGTACAGAAAATAATATCTTAAACTTGTACATTATTCCTGACAGATCATGCAAAGATATAACATTAATACTTTGGCAGCACTCATACATGTGAGCAACAATTTTCAAAAATGAAATACATGAAAAGCAAATTAACAGTACTCATTGGAAAACGTCGTAGTTCTGACTTCAGTCAGTGTTGAAAAACTTTTGAGTGCCAAACATCGTCAAGAGTCATGCTAATTATGTCCTTTACAACATTAATGTCAAGTTGAATAAAATAAACTTAAACCACATTTCTTTTGTTTTTATTATTATTATTATCATCATTTGAGGCAGTGAAATGGTAGAATTGTAAGCATGCTGGACCAAATTCTTAGGTGTATTTCGTCTGTCTTTATGTTTTGAGTTCAAATTCCGCTGATGTTGACTTTGTCTTTCATCCTTTCAGGGGTTGATAAATTAAGTACCAGTCAAGCACTGGAGTCGATATAATCAGCTTCCCCTTTACTTTAAAAACTGCATCAAAATTTAAAATCATTATTATTACCTTCATTTATTAACTATTAAGTATAATAGTTCAATAGACAAATATGGTTGGCCATCAACCCACAGAATTTACTCTTGATCTTTAAGGCAGCTAACTCCTTGTATTATGTGTCAAATGATTTGTCCTACTTCTATGACCTGATCACTAACAATACCACTGCATCTGGAATATTGGAGTACTTTTAAACATTGGTTTCCTTCAATTTATTCCCTTTCATTTTGAATTTGCAGGCAAAGTGGCTACACTGTTAATTATGTAAATGTTAAAAGTTATTCTAAAACAATATTTGTAAAACAAAAACATCAGACATTTTAACAGTTCCCCCAAGATCTTTACTTTATCAACTATTAGAAAATATGATCTCTATTATACAGAAAATTATCACTAGCCAAACACTTTGTATGAGACCATTAGTTTGAAATTAGTATAAAAATAAAAAATTACTTTCTCTCTCTTCAGAAAAATTTAAAGTGGCAAATAAGCTTCTTTAAATAATAAAACAACAGCTTTTATCATAGTTTACCATAATACTTAACTGGATTTAAAAAAAATTCTTGAATTAATTCAAATGATGTTATTTTGACACAGATTTGTGTTATCAGCAAGCAACACAAGAAATAGTTTAGATTTAATGGTGTCCTTAGAAATACCATTAGTAATGACTAGATCTCTCTCACTTAAGTGTATGCTAGTATAGGCTTGTTGATTTGTTACTCAAAGATGAAATCTATGAAATATAATCGATTTTCATTGAAAAACATTCATCAAAATTTTAGATATGTTTAACCTGAGTTTTTGTCATTTATGTTGTTGTTATAGTTTTAATGTTTTTCAATGTTCTGCTCAGATTATTATTATTATATTTTTTTTTGTCAGCCTTCAAGTCTTGACATAGATAGTTTATAGAAGACCTTTTTTTGAAACTATTGTTTTTATTTTTAATTTTGAAGAATTCATCAAAAAGTTTGGTAATCTAAGAGAAGTTTATTCAATTAATGGTCAGTCTAGTGGAGAAATAAATGCCTGATGGCAATCTGTGTTTATTTAGGAAATATTTTATATATTTCTATACGTGAGTGTGTGCATGACTTAGTGTCTAGTGAAGGTAAGATAGTCTATAATATCTCATATCACTTTGTTAACTTCAATTTCAGCATAAAAAGCAATCTTGCTAAAATACTGGTTTCAAAATTTGGTACAAGGCCAGCAATTCTGGAATAGGAAGTAAGTCAACTACATTGACTCTATGGTTCAACTGGTACTTATTTTATCGACCCTGAAAGACAAAGCCATCCTCAGCAGAATTTGAACTCCAAGCATAAAGACAGATGAAATGCCGTCAAGCATTTTGCTTGGCATGCTAATGATTCTGCCAGCTTGCTGCCTTGTTTCAAAAGCTAAGTTGACCTCAGTGAGATTCGATCTTAGAATGTAAAGAGCTGCTGGAAAAAATACCACAAGGCATTTTGTGAAATGCTCTATTCATTCTGCCAATCCAACAGCCTATTGATCTTGCATTAATATTGATTTCTAACATAGGCACAAGGTATCAGATATAAGGTTTACCTATATCAATTATATTAACCTAGAAACTGAATGATAGTTTCTTTTATTGATATCCAGGAGTATGAAACACAATATTAACCTCATCAGTATTTAATACAAAGTGCAAAAAGAAATAATTAACTACTATAAAGCATTTTGTCCACTGCTCAATCATTTCTACTAATTTACAACAATTTCGGTTATCATCATCATCATTGCTGCCACCACCACCACCACCACCACCACCATCATCGTCATCATCATCATTGTCGGTTTACATGTACTTTTTTTTACACTGGCATGGGTTGGTTGAGTTGTCAAATACTGAATTCAGTTTTCCTTTAAAGCTACTGGTTTCCTCCATGGGTTTTGGACCATGACTTACTCATACAATGAATATGAAGTGAATATAAAATGAATATGTGTGTTTTAAACGTGTATCAAAACTCTTGTAATACTTTAAGACTTAAACACTAAGGACAAAATCTTGCAGATACCCTGATAGAAGATATTGAAAAATGTTGGAAATGAAGCATAGCACATAACACCAAAAGTGGCATTTTAAAGAAAACAGTGAAACAATGATGCTGAAGAATATTCTTTAAGTGTACTGTTAAAAGCCAGTATATCTTAGAGTTATACACAGTCTTCAAAATCACACACATTGTATATAGTGGAAGTATATTTACAATCAAAAGTCCAAGGAAAAGAGAACATTTATGGTGAATTAATGCAGAACTTACAGCTCTTGTACCCTGACTATGTTTTCTCATTTGTACCTATTATCATAGGTGTATTAGGTTATGCACCAACAAAACATACAATCATATATTTACATACATGCATACATACATACATACATACATACATACATACATACATACATACATACATACATACATACATACATACATACATACATACATACATGCATACATACATACATAAATATGTTGTGGGCTTCTTACAGTTTTCATTTAGCAAATTGAATCAAGGCATTGGTTGGCCTGAAGAGAAAGTTGAAGACACTTTCCCAAAAAGCTGCACAGTGCAATTGAATGTAAAAATGACATAGTTGCAAAGCAAACTTCTTAACCAAAAGTGCTATACCTATCTATCTATCTATCTATCTATCTATCTATCTATCTATCTATACACACCCACACTCACATCTACACACAATCACACATGCACGCGCACACACACACACACACACACACACACACACACACACACACACACACACACACACACACAAAGGGGATGGTTGAATAAGTATCAAGCTGAAAAGAAAGGATTGGGTTCGGTTTCTTTGCCTAGATTTCTTCAAATCAGTGCCCTAGCAAGGCCTCAGTTTAATGACTGAAACAAGTAAAAGATAAAAGATAACCATAACACTGGATAATAAAAGAACAACAAAACATTTCAATGAACATGCATGGCTGCATAGTAAGGAGTTTGATTCCCAGCCACATGGATCTGGGATCAGTCCCACTGTGTGGCATCTTGATCAAGTATCTTCTGCCAGAGCTTTGGGCCAACTAATTCCTTGTGAGTGAATTTGATAGACAGAAACTGAAAGAAGCCTGCTATGTGTGTGTGTGTGTGTGTGTGTGTGTGTGTGTGTGTGTGTGTGTGTTTGTGTGTGTGTGCGCGTGCGTGTTTGAGCATGTGTGTGTGTGTGTGTGTGTGCGCGCGCGTGCACGCGTGTTTGAGCATGTGTGTGTGTGTGTGTGTGTGTTTGTGCATGTGTGTGTGTGTCTGTGTATGTGTCTGTGCATGTGTGTGTGTGTGTGTGTGTGTGTGTGTGTGTGTGTGTCTATGTGTTTGTGTTTGTCCCCTGTTACCATAGCAGTTTAGCAAAAGAGACTGAGAGAATAAGTACCTAGCTTAAAAAAAAAATATTGTGTAGATTTGTATGACTAAAATTCTTCAAGGCAGTGCTCCAACATGGCCACAGTCAAATGACTGAAACAAGTAAAAGATAAATTACAAAATATAACCAATATTTAAAGACAATAACATTGTGAGTTATTACACTAGAAGCAGTGTATATTCAGCTGAAACAGTCTTCTTTACATATCTTTATTTTCAGTTTTATTTTCAACTTGACTAACGTGGTAGTCTTTTATTTTTATTTTTGCTTTGTTTTTTTATTCATTTGCTTTAATTTACTGATTAGTTATTAAAATCATTATCAAGTTTTTGAAAATTTGTATAAATGATTTAATATAATGAACTATAATTAGGATTTATGTTTGTCATTTGCCAAAATAAATTAGTAGTTTGTAATTTAAAAACATTTAATACAATTGCTGAGTGATAATAAACCCCTCAACTTTACCCTGTTATTCAGGCACAATAAGTCACTAGCATATTAACCTTATAAATTCTAACCAAAATAATTTTTTTAAATCATGAAAGTAGTTAAAATGGTTTTGTTTAATTTCTCTATTAGTTGATAAACTAAAGTAATATTAACAGGCTACATCAACTACAAAAAACATACATATAATGTAAGGCTTCATTTTCACTATCATTACCATCATCTTTGTTTAACATCTGCTTTCCATGCTAGCATGGGTTGGACGATTTGACTGAGGACTGGTGAACCAGATGGCTACACTAGGCTCCAATTTGATTTGGCAGAGTTTCTAGAGCTGGATGCCCTTCCTAACGCCAACCACTCCGAGAGTGTAGTGGGTGCTTTTATGTTCCACCGGCATGAAGGCCAGTCAGGTGGTACTGTGCTGATATGAAGATTAATGTATATTGGTGTATATCTACATTACTGTGCTTGTAGAGTGAAAAAGTATAGAATTAATCTTCAAGGAATCTTTATCAAGTTCTTCCTTCCAGTGTATTTGCTGAGAGGTAACTGTTAGTGGCAAGAATGGCTTGTGTAAACAGGCCACCTTTCAGCCCATACCTGTCAGCTGGAGGTCTCAGCTTGGAGCAGGCACTTACTTATCCTTGGTAGTCAGAGTAATACTAGATTTTTTAGGGTTTTTTCATAGGCTCTAGATAACTGTCCTCCTTTTGGAACATCTCATTTAATTCCTTTTCTATATTGTTGCTTTCCATGCCTGTTTTTCATGCTATGTTAAAAGCACCCAGAACACACTATAAAGTGTTTGGTATTAGAAGGGCATCCAACTGTAGAAATCTTGCCAAAACAGACAATGGAGCCTGGTGTGAACCCTGATCCTACCAGCTCAGGTCAAGCTGTCCAACCCATGCCAGCATGGAAAACAGACATTAAATGATGATGAGGATGATGATGATGATGATGAGTTCTGTGTAAAAACCCATCATTTTTGTAATTTCTCCTTGTAATGTACTCTCATCAATTGTCCTTGTGACAAGTAAAGCAATTATAATTATTCTTTTTCGAAAGTCTTACTTTTTATTGCATGCTCTCATTGCACAACTAAGCATGGTTCTGTGTGCCTTAGCTACATGCATAAATGCACAGTGTCTGGTAATGCTATGTTCTGCAAGTTGTATATGTGTGTAAATCCTGTGGTTTTAGCTAAATATTTGTCATCAGCTTTTTAATAATTCCCAAAGCAGCCACTATTATTCTAGTGATTGCTTCTGTTGTATTATTATTATTAGTAGTAATATTATTATTGTCGTTTTTGTTATTTTTATCAAAAAGTACTACTGTAGGTCATTTTCTCTTATGAAGTAGCTTGCATGTAAGCTTATTTTCCTATTTACATTTGTTACAGTGGCTGTACTGTCATAATACAAACAAAAACATAAGCATATTCAGTGACATCTAGCTAAACAATTGAAATTAAAGTACATAGGTTAGTATATTCTAAGAAAAATAACAACATCAGAAATTGTGATCACTGTTCACAGATTCAATGTTATAAAATATATAAAATATATAAAATAGAATAGAGTTTAACTAAACTCAATTTAAAAAGCCATGTCTGTTCTTCAAATGAAAGAATTGTGTTTTTCTACTTCAAAGAAACTTAGAATTACAGAAAAGGAAGAATGCTTTTTAAAACAGCAATAATGGTTGAGTCACTGTCATTCAGAAAAATTATAGTGTACTTAAAAATGCATCAACTGTGTACCTTAAAAATGGTAAAACCTGGATAATAGAGGAAAAAAACATTTACTTTTATCAAATGAAACCAAAATGGAAAATTGTATTCTATTGTTGCCTATATTTTAAAAAGGATTTTTATATTACATCTATTATTCATTCAAATCTAAACCAGCTGTAACCATCAGTTTTTCAATAAAAACATTAATTAAATTTTAAAAAAATCATGTAATCTTTATGCATTATACACACATATGTAGGCATGTGCATATGCACATTCGTAAATATCAATATACCTGTATATATTTTCCATTTATGGGTGGAGTTCCTTACAATTTTTGATAAAGACAACATTAATACACTTGCAGAAATAAAAGACATAAATAATAAAAATAAGTCAGAAAAAAATAAACCAAGTTTATTTATAAAGAGTATATCAATCCATTATCAAACACTATTTACTTAGCATCAAATGGACTAAGTAGGCAAGTACAATGAAGTCTGAAAGATTGCAAAAGACTAAATCTATCTTTCTATTGCTCTCTCTCTCTCTCTCTCTCTCTCTCTCTCTCTCTCTCTCTCTTACTCTCTCCTATGTCTCTACATTTACCCTCCTACCTTCTCTCTTTCGCATATGATATATATGTACATACATATATATATATATATGCACACACACAGACACACACACACACTCACACACACACTCATGTGTATACTGTAATTGTGTACATATGTGCAGAGAAGCATACACACATACGAACCAAAATATAAACCCCATATTCTCTGTTATATGTAATTTTATGCTATGGATTTTGCAATTTTTCTATGGAAGTACAACAAATGCTTGTGTTCAAATGCATGTTCATAATTTTTGCGTGCATCATATTATCTGTGTCAGTTATGCTGGAATGACGGGCTCTTTTGAAAATTTTATTTTGCCAAAGAATTCTAGATTAACGTGACAAAATATAATAATAATAATAATAATAATAATAATAATAATAATAATAATAATAATTTCAAATTTTGCCACAAGGGCAGCAATTTTAGGGGGAGTGGATGAGTCGATAACATTGACCCCATTGTTTAACTGGTACTTATTTTATCGACTCTGAAAGGATGAAAGGTAAATTTGACCTCAGTGGATTTTGAACTCAAAATGTATCAACAGGCGAAATATCACTAAGCATTTCATCCAGTGCATTAACGTTTCTGCCAGCTCACCACCTGAATAATAATAATAATAATAATAATAATAATAATAATAATAATAATAATAATAACAATAATAATAATAATAATAATAATAATAATAATAAAGATAATAATAATAATAATAATAATAATAATAATAATAATAATAATAATAATAGTAATAGTAATAATAATAATAGTGATAATAATTATAATAACCTTTTTTCATTATAGGCACAAGGCCTGATATTTTGAAGGGAAGAATAAGTCGATAACATCAACTCCAATGCTCAACTGATACTTATTTTATCAATCTTGAAAGGATGAAAGGCAGAGTTGACCATGGTGGGATTTGAACTCAGAATGTAAGGATAGAAGAAATGTGAATAGGCATTTTGCCTGGTGTGCTAATGATTCAGCCATATTAACCAGTGTACAGTAGATATTGGCCAACTCTGTCATGTTTTGATTAATACTCCACTGGTGCTAAAACTTTGCATTCAGAGGTTAGGTGGGCCACTGTTTCAATCTCATCATTGCTTAGTCAGAGTCGGGGAAGGACATCACTCATAACATTTTACAGTGTACCCAAAGTGAGCATGAAGAAAATAGAAAAGGTGGTGTCCACAATCTTCTCCAAAGCCTCCACAATTGCTAGGAGGAAAAGAGAAGGATATCTTCAAGCCAGACACCTGACCATTCTACTTGAAATAGCTGGTGATGATTTAAAATTTGATTGTGGACAAAATTTTGCCTACAGGTCAGGGTTTCCTTCTCCCTTGTTAAAGATTGTACTATAACAAATGCTTATTTGTTATGCAAGAGAGTAAAAGGATCTTTTATAATACAAAAGGCAGCTAGATATATCTAAGGAGCAATCTAGTGTGTGCCACTAAACTAGGTTTGTAACTGAAGTACTGAAATAAATCATAATGACATTTCAGGAAAATAACAAGGTAAAGGAAGAGATATGGAAGTGTCACAGTAAAAGGTCAAGTAGTATGAATGGAGTAAGAAGAATCAGCTCCCTAGGGAGAAAATGAGGATTGCAGTAGAGATTAGCTGTAAGATGATGATTAAATTAAGTACAGACATAATGACAAGGGAGAGCTGAAGATCTTTGAAAGATATTTTTCTAAGATGTTGTAAGCACCAGGGTGGTTGGCTATTTCACTAGTTACATTCTTAGATAATAATATTGTACTAAACAGCATGATTGTTGATGAGGGATATATCAGCAATAACCTCAACATCTTTCAAGGTATAGAATAGGAAACTGAGAAAGGAAATAACTAAGAAGTCGAATTAATGAAGCTAAGTACAAATAAAATACAATGTTATAACAAGATAGGTTGGATAAGATAGAGTTTGAACCACAGCTGTTATGATTCTGTAGGTAAGTGGATGTCAGCTTAATTAATGTATGGAGTGCTAAAAAGTTAAAGTGAGACAAAAAAATTATTATTTAAGTTCTCAATACCAACATATTTTTTAAATTCTTTTATTCTTTTACTTGTTTCAGTCATTTGACTGTGGCCATGCTAGATCACCGCCTTTAGTCAAACAAATTGACCCCAGAACTTATTCTTTGCGAGCCTAGTACTTATTCAGTGTCTTTTGCTGAACCACTAAGTTACGGGGACATAAACACACCAGCATCAGTTGTCAAGTGATGGTGGGGTGACAAGCACAGACACACAAATACATACATGTGTATATATACGACAGGCTTTTTTCAGTTTTCACCTACCAAATCCACTCACAAGGCTTTGGTTGGCCTGAGGCTATAGTAGAAGACACTTGCCCAAGGTACCACACAGTGGGACTGAACCCAGAACCGTGTGGTTGGGAAGCAAGCTGCTTACCACACAGCCACTCCTGCACCTATGTATACTTCTTTGTATTTACTTCATTTGCTAGCATTTTAAAGGCAAGTTATGCAGAGGCTACATTGTCAGTAAGAACATGTTCAGAGTTGCTTCCTAACTTGACAGAATTCTATAAAAATATTGGCTTCAAATTTTAGCACAAGGCCAGCAGTTTTGGGGGAGGAGCCAAGTTGATTACATCGACTCCAGTGCTCAACTGGCACTTATTTTATTGACCCCAAACAGGATGAAAGACAAAGTTACCATGGCAGAATTTGAACTCAGAAGATAAAGACGGATGAAAGGCTGCTAATTTAAAAAAATATTAGCAACTGATTTATATTTTTTCAGCATGAATTTTCAATTTAAGCTTTTTGATACTACATGATTTAAATGTATTGATATCAAATTATACAGTTATATTTCCAGTTAGTTAAGAACAAACAATTCTGTCTTGCAAGAGATTACCTTTGACAGGGTCTCCATATTCCCATACCAAATATATTCATGAGAAACAACTTAGAAGTCTTCAAATGCAGAACATAAGTATGTGATGTAAGATAATATATCCCCTGAGTCCTGTACTGAGGGTAGTTATCAGATGTTACTAATTACTGGTTGTGATTTAAGGCATAATTGGAAGTAATTAATATTTAATCCTTTTTTACTAAAAGTAAAGTTACCTTCTTGAGTCATACTGGCTCATAAGGACTGGTTTCCTGGTTTCATGGCATATACATTCCCCACCTGGATGAGACACTGGTCCATTGCAGGATTACTCATTTTTACCAGCTGAGTGGACTGGAGCAACATGAAATGAAATGTTTTGCTCAAGAACAAAGCATTACCCATTCCAGGAATCAAAGCCACAATCTTATGATCACAAGTCCAACACCTTGAGCACTAAGCTATGCACCTCCACATCCTTTTTACTGGCTCTAGCTAACTGGCTGTGGCCATATTTAATACTTATCATTGGGTGTTATATTGGAAGTTGTATAAAGGGTCTGCAGTACTGATGTGCTCAGGAGGTAAAGAAGCAAAGAAGAGTTGCAGCTAATTTTTTAACTTGTACTCTACTAAGCACAAAATTTCTCTTTCTCTATTTCCAGTTCAGACACTACTTAGAAGCCCCTATTACATAGTTTGGATTACTTGACATTGATCTCATTGATTTTCAGCTTGAAGTTTTCCAGACTGATGCCTATGGTGACAGTGTGGAATGGGTGAGATGTCTAGACATGGAGAAGAAGGATTGGGGTAGGTGTTCAATATGTGGTTTGAGATATGAAATGGATAATTGGGAGAGAGGATCAGGTAATAATGATTCATCTGCTAGTTCAGAGCAGTAGGAACCATTGTTGCTACAGTGGTGTGTCAGAAAAGGAGGAACAAAATGGGGTAGTGATTGTATAATGTCAGTAAGTGATGGTTTACTAATAAGTTGGATAACCTCTTTTGCAGGAGTGTAATCTGTAATGTTTGGATGTAATAGTAATTGCCCCATCTCTGACATGTGGTTCACGCTGGTGCTTTGCAAATGACAGTAACTGTTCAGAGATGAAAAATTTTCTATCTCTGAAAAGGAGCCTTAGACTTTCAGAAGCTGTTTGTTGTACTTCTTATATATGGTTATCATAAGAGAGCATCAGAAACTGTAAATTATAAATGTTGCCTTTATATTGATTTCTTCCTACAAATTAGAGGAACAATTTTCATGAGTTTGATATAATTAATAGCATCAACACTAGTATATTATTGGCATAGATTTTGATATTTATCAATCTCAGTGGAATAGTGATCAGTATGAACATTGGTGTAGTCTCAACTAAAGTGCATAGGAACAAACTTAAAAACTATAAGACATTCCATCACTTCTGTAAACTCATTGCACTACATTTCATAATGCTAAAGAAATAATATTTGTTTACTAAAATGACCAGCTAAATAATACCATTATCATTATTTCTATTGTTGATTTCTTATTCATTTATCCATTCAGAGATAGGTCTACATCCAATTAACCTTACCTCGCATCGACTCTATTGCTGTATCTAACATTTAAATTCACATAACATGTACTATTCAAATATATTACTTGAAATTTCATTCAGCTTCTCCATTACAAAATTTATGTCTATTATTTAGAAAATAAAAGAAATTTAGAGAATATTTTTCATTGCTTTGTATTTTTTCTTATATATGTGTGCGTATGTGTTATTTTTCTTTATTGCACCTTTAATTTTGTATACAATATTCAAAAATATTTGCAAATCAAATATCTTAGCATGAAACTCTGTTATGAACATTTTTTTGTTTATTTATACTTTTACCATCATTAAAATCCAATATGTACTTTGAAATTGTAATTTAAAATACGGCATTGAATATGCACTGAATAAATACATAAAAATTGATCTTGACAAATGTTTTCAAATAGTGAGTGGTATGAAATATACAAAAGTAAATGAATAAAATATATAAAATAATGACAAATTATTTGTGTTAATAAATAAATTAATAAAATCTAGTTTTGTTATTTTTTCTGTAACTTGTAAAACAATTAATGACAGCTTTTAATACTTTATGACATGACTTTTGAAATCAGGGATTATTAGTGTCTTGGTAATTCCTGTAAGTTGAATATTTGCATAACTACATTTTCTTCCAGAATTACATCCACACAGAAGAGGTAGTAAGATAGAATTTAATGAAAATATTTCTTCAACCCTAACTCCATGTGTAGAAAGTTTGTCTGAAAATGTCACTTTTATCTTCTCTCAGAGTGCTGCTTGACAAGTGCTGTTAACAGAACATTCCCAAAGGTTAGTAACTCAAAATTGCTAGAAACATCTTGATATCATTTGCATGTCATCATCACAGAAAAATTAGTTTGTTCTCTGTCAAGTAGCATATTCCTTGAAATGGATAATATGCTGACATTTGAAGATCACAAGCATCAAATTTTGGTTACAGTATCAACTATTAAGAAATCCTAAGCTACTAAGTGAACCAAATCAGGTGTTTCAAAGAATTCATTAAATATTGGAAACTAAATTTATACCATGAAGACTGGTTTTAAGGTAGATGTACTGAAATATTATGAAAGAGTACACATCAGCTCAATAATCATAAATTATTGATACCTGAAAGTAGGTTTAATCATTCTTAAAGGATTACTGCCACATAATCTACAAGTGATTAATGTTCCAACCATATCTGTTTGGGTTCTTGTTCATTCACTTTTCAAACTGTCTAAACTTCTACCAGCATTGGTTTTTCTGACATTTCCTGGCTTGCATCGACCTATAACACTGGCAGCAGCCTGAAATTTGACTGAATGACCTAATGACTGGATACCCTTTTATAATCAGTTGTATATTTGTTGTAGAACAAGATTTCCATATTCAGTTTACTTCATATTGGCTCCAGTTTCTATCAGAAAGAAAGAGTTGTTTTGTACATACATACATACATACATATATACATACATACATACATACATACATACATACATACATACATACATACATACATATATGCATATTAGACTACAAATCCAAGCCATCACTAGAACTGTAAAAATCTGTAAAACTTCCCAGAAGTTTATCATTTAAGTGTATATATATATATATATATATATATATATATATATATATATATATATATATATATATATATATATATATATATATGCATGCTTAGACATGCAACTATATGCATGAGAATACATACATAAAACAAAACTGCACATAGACATACATGCAAAAATAATCTGTTGATGTTGTTGAAATTCCAGTGAAGGAACTTTGGATGTAGGTTAGAAACTGACTCTTTCTCTGTTAGCAGCATTTTGTCCATCTTCATGTTCTGAGTTTAGATTCTGCTGAGGTAACTTTGCCTTTTATCCTTTTGGGGTTGATAAATCAAGTACCAGTGAAACTCTGGGGTTGATGTAATCGACTAGTGCCTGCCCCACAAATTTCAGACCTTGTGTCTTCAGTAGAATTAATTATTAGATTTAAATAAAATGCTGTGATTTGGCAGAATCAGTAGCATGCTGGGTAAAATGCTTAGTGGCATTTTGTCCATCTTTACATTCTAAGTTCAAATTCCACTGAGGTCAACTTTGCCTTTCATTCTTTCAGGGTTGATAAAATATTTACCAGTTGAGCACTGGGGCCAATCTAAATGACTTACCCCTTCCCCCAAACTTGCTGGCTTTGTGCCAAAAATTTGAACTCATTATTAGATTTAAATAAGGCAGGGAGCTGGCAGAAACGTTAACACACTGGGAAAATTGCTTAGTGGCATTTCACCTGTCTTTACATTCTGAGTTCAAATTCTGCCCAAATTTACATTGCATTTCATCCTTTTGGGGTTGATAAAATAAGTATCAGTCATGTACTGGTGTTGACGTTACCAACTTCTCCCTCCAACAAAAACTACTGGTTCTGTGCCAAGATTTGAAACCATAGTTAGATTTGAATTTATATTAGGTTTTCTAATACAACTTGTACATAAATATTTATTAAGTATTTAATTCTACCTTAATAATCTATTAATTATTTAATTCTACCCTAATAAATGCATGATACCAATTTGCATGATACTAATATGTTGATGTCATTTTACTTGTATCTTCATTCAGAAAGGGGTTCAGGTATGTTATCTAATCTTAAATTTATTAAAGATTAAACCTGTGTACATCTTAGTGGAATTTGGTGCTTTTATCTCACATTTAAATACTATGTTATAGGTCATATTATTTTTCAAAGGATAATCTGCTGGCTTTATACAGTCGGAAATGGTTTCATTTCCAACTACTGTATTATCCATTTTGTTTCTTTGAATTTACTCCGTTGGAGACATATTGTTCCCTATTAACTGTATGCAGCAAGATAGATTTACACTTATTTTTACATGAGTATACCAGTTTCGGAAGTAGCAGAATCAACAACCAAAAGGACTGCCTGAATGTTGGTGAAAAAAAAAAGACAGGCACATGCAAATTGCTCCCATTGAATTCAAATCACAGCTGTAAAGCACCAAGTGTCTGCTGTATTTCCTTTTAAATGAATCTTGTAAACAATTTTGTCAGTTTTAAGAACAACAATAAGATTAGTTTCAGTTCTAACAGAAAATATTTCTCTAATTGAGTCAATTTGCAAGTGAAAAAATATAGACATTATAATAGAAATTATATATAAAGCTTCCATTCTCTCATTGATTATCTACAAATAAAAAAGTAAGTTGTATCATTATTTACTTTGTCCCTTCTATTTTATCATAAAGTTTATATTCACATATAATCAAATATTTAGTTAATCAAAAATTACAGAGTAATGAACATATCTTACAAGTTTTCTTTCTTTTTCTTTTCTTTTATTTTTTTACATGCGAAACTGGCTGAAATTAAAGACTGAGTATTCTTAAGATAGTTCTTGTAGGAAACAAGGCTTAGTTAGGCTAGACAAATAATTTATTATCAACAACTTAAATAATGATGATATTTCCCTTTGCAGCTCTTCCTTTGTACTACAGTTAAATTTCTTCAACATATGTAAAATTACTACCTGTTAAATTGGTATATTTGAGTACAAACATCTTTATATCTTTCCAATTAATTTGTTTAACTGTGTTCAACAAAACCAGTTTCATTATTTGTTTCAATTCCTGTTAAGAAATTGCCAGTTTTTTTTTTTCTTTCATCATTTTGGCTTATCAGGAACATTACAAAATCAGGAACTCTAAGGAATCTGAGTGCTGGGTGTTATTTGTTGCATTATCATGCTTAATAAAACTGTTTGATTTTATCTACATTTTAAATAAACAAAATTCTTCATTGAGATAGGGAAAATATTACACTTCATTCTTTCAAGTGCATGTCTCTAAAGATTGCTGTTTTAGCAAACACTAATTCCAGGGAAGATACCAGAGTATAAGATACTGGATTATAAAAATCACTGCTATACATGTTGTTACTACTCAGCTACTGATCATCCTGGATCCAGCAGACTCATGAATAAAGGTATCCCAGCCTAGACTACCCCATCTTTTATTCATATATCATGTCACTAGAACTACATTAGCCAATGTAACCTTGTAAAAAAGACTGTAAGAGGTGATTTGGGCAGGATTTAGCTGGTACTTCAAGCCTGTCAAGCAACCTTGTAGAGATTTCCTCATTGGCTCAGCAAAAGAATCAAAAGCCTGCTTAGTTTCTTCCTTCTGTAATCAAATTAATTGCTTGGTGAGTAAGCAGAATCAGACAAAATGTTAAGCAGCATTTCTTCCAGCTCTTTATGCTGTAAGTTCACATCCTGCTGAGGTCAGCTTTATCATTCACTCTTTTGAAGATAAAAAAAATAAAAGTAAATACTAATTAAAATGCCAATAAAAGTAAATGCCAATTTACCAATTTACCAGACTTATACTTTCATATATTCCTCAATAAAATTGGAACAAAAATTTTATTACCAAACTCTACCACCAGAAACATTCTACAAATAAGAAAAATAAGTTTGAAGTATTAATGTCCAATATTGCTTACAGAAGGAAAAAAGGAATGTTAAAAAAAAACAACCCTAAGAAGGTGGTGCATTTTTTTGAAGGATGAAAACTAGAAGAAAGGTTTAAATACTTTAGTCAGTTAAATTCTCATAGGATTAGATTTATATTTCACAAATTACTGGATTATAGATATTTTTGTGTCCAGTTTAAAAATGAAACTAGTTTATATAAATAAGTGGGGGATAAATATTACCTTAATGGTATCAATACTGCTTCTGTTACTATTATATTTTTAAAAGCCTGTTGGCTATTTGTGACACCAGTGCCTGGATAGACATAGAGATTCTATATACCACTGATGGGGGAAATGGCTGCTATATCTAGCTGGACGTCTGTCATTGACAAGCCCAAGGAAGGGTCAAATCACATGATATGGCAGTTCTGGCAGTCATAACATAAGTTTATTGCCTGACAGTGTTATAAGCAGGAGTGCCTTTATGCACCACCAGTCCTTATGAGAGAATGTCTCATGGTAAATAATGCAGTATTCTGTGTTCTAACACAACAACCACTTTAAGTGGGTGATTTAGTATTAATATGGCTTCTGTAACTATTAATTATTTTATAAATAAAAAGTTTTTACATCTGGAGTAATACATGAAATTAAAAACACTTTCTGAGATAATCTCATCTCAGACAGATTTTCTACGTACTCAGTAATTGTTCGAATTCAGTTCTTTGTATCAGGCTAACATTCAAACATTCATTAGCTGGTAGTCATTTTGAAAATTTAAGATGAAATTCAAAAACATGCTGAATAAATAACAGGAACCAAGGACTCTTCATGTGAATATTCTTACAGCAAGAAATGTTAGCCACAGTTCATTTAAATTACACCTTATTTTTTTTCTTAAAGGAATTGCACGTTGAATAATATAGTCCTAAATACACTATGTCTATGAAAAAATTAGCATTGTCAAAGCTGTAACCTCTTTGAATGTAGGTTTGTATATTAAGAGTTAGACTACAATAACAATCAGGTTTTTATACTATCTTAGTGCCATCATTGGTCTAAGATTTTTGGTCCCAGTATCTTGTTCATACACATTGCATCTATAATTTAATTATTAGATTTTATGTCAACTTCCTTCATTATTATTCCTTGTCTCTTTCCAACAACCAAGAATATGGTACTCACTTTTTGTATTTTATAGCCTGCTGTAATTTCATTAAGCAACACATTTTCCTTACTTATTCTCTCTAGGGTCACATTTTCTGTACACCATCTGTTCTTTCATAACTTGAAATGAAAACAAATATATAATTTGGTGACAAGCTATTTTGGTTAGATACAAAATAAGCAATACAAACAGGTCAAAGTAAAAACATAATGTAGTATATGGTAAAATATTAAAATGCCATTTTTTTCACAATTTGTATGAAACATTTGGAAATATTTTGTTTTGAAGTAGATGATAATGTATGATATTTTTGTCTGATTACTTCAAATTTATATGCAAACAGGGATGTTTTCTAGAACTTTGGCATAGTTGATGTATTTTATAAGTTGCAAAACTTTACAAACTTGATAATAACTAAAGTAATCTTTCCAAATTAAAAAGAACATTCCTACTTGTATGGTTTCCAGATAGTACTATGCTTCTGTTTCCAGACAAGGTTTATACAAATGTTCTTATCATTTCTTTAAGTATAGGTTCATTAATCAGTAGTAGTTAATATTTTTACTTAATTTGATGAATTAGCTACCATTTAAAATATTACATACATTAGTGGTTGTTTTTTTAAACTTTTTTAACTAATTAAAAATCTCATTATTATTAGTGTTTTGTAAAATTTCTGTTAGTGTTTTGTTGGTTTAACACTGGAAATAATTAAGCAATCAAGATAATGAATAAATATTTGGTTATTTTCTGCATATAAGCCAGTGACAAAATGTAGAAACAGAAATACAAAATAAAACTGCTATAATTGAAATCTCAAGAGTTAGTGTAAACTTTACTGATTTTCCTTACCACAAGAATATTTGCCAAAAGAAAGCAAGCATTTATCAAAACAATGTTCTACAACAGATATTTTTTTTTACATTCCATCTCATCAAAGACCTTTACAAACTGCTACTACATAAAAGTCAACTATAATCCTCATCCCAACCCAAATAATTTATCAACAAAGTAATTTTACATCCTAAAATTGAAAACTTACCTCCAAAGTTATTTTCTAGTGTGGAACTGTTGAAATATTTGGGTGTGTTCAAATTAATTTCAATTCAATGAAGTATTTAGATTATCAATATGGCTTCAGAAACAATTTTCATATTAAATCACAAAAATTTATCTCTGTTTGATATCAAAAACTTAATAGAAAATGTTAAATTAATAACTGTTTTTACTGGATTATTGATACTTTCTTTAGAGCCATCATAAAATTTAATTATTCTGCTAAAGTATTAATCTTGAAAATTACGAATATTTTTTTTTTCCAAATACCATTGGATTTGAATATTCTAAAAATTTTGATAACTTAGAATTTACTAGTGAACTCTTAGTGTTTTCTTTTATTTTTATAGACTAAAAATTTCTATATTTTTCCCACTAATTAGTGAAAAGTTTTATTCTGTGTAGATCCTGTATCTAGGTCATTTACTTTGGCCAATGATTAATAAAATGTTGAAATATCTATCAGAAGGAAAGAAGCCATTTAAGAGAAATATATTTCACTTTTCATTGCAATAGTATACAATGACTATAAAAAGAATTCAGTTGATACAGATTATTTATGGTGTTGCTTGTGATATTTATCATTTCTCTCTTTTTCCCACATGGTTGGTTACTTTATTGCGTATGTGCACATGCACACACACACACACACATGCACATATTGATATATTAGAGAAAGAATTTGAAAATTGATGATGAAAGTTATCTTTATTTATTCTTCATCAGTTCAACTTCACAACTAGTGTATAGTTGACTATGCTTTACAAATTTATCTCACTACCACAATATTCTGGGTTCAATTCCATTATGTGGTACCTTGTATTATAGCCTAGGGTTGGCCAACCCTTATGAATAAAATTTTATAGTCAGAAACTGTATATCCACCTAGTTTCTGGCTTCCTAATTCAGCACAGGTATCTTTTATACATATATTATGTATAATATATTAATGACAATAAATACCTCATGGATGAAAATTTTATTTTGTTATTAATGCATTGCTATATATGTTTTGGCATGACATGTATTTTTTTTATGGACCAATTCATCACATCCATACGATATTATTAAATATTATGATATCCATGGATCCTATAGGAGCCCATTAATTCGACATGTATACTTCTTCAAGCAATTTTTGCATATAGTATGTATATGTGCATCTTTCATTGGTGTCTATTGATAAGAGATGTAAACATCAGTGAAAAATTAGTGTAACAACAAGGTTCACTGCAATGAATTATAGAATCTTTGCCGTTACTCTTGCCCACAAAAATGCAGAATTAAAGACTGGTTCATTGGACACTTATTACCAATAATGTTATTTTTCAGTATTTTGTGGTATAAAATAACATGTTAAAGCATTAACTTGTATACTACTTTGTGTAAAACGGTTTACTGCTTTAAACATGTAAAAACTAAAAGGATTTACTTCAAATAGAATATTTAAATTCTAAGCAATATTAAATATTTGATTTTCATCTAGATCTTCCTTGTGCACATAGAAAATCCTCTAAACTTTTATCAGAATGTGTAAACTGGTATATATAAATTTTAGGAAAACATAATTCAATTAGGAAATATTTTTCTAAGTAATTAATTTTTTAATTCCTCTTCATTAAAGAAAGATTACAATGTAATTACATTTACTGTTAACCAGTTCAGGTATCTGCTTAGCAATTCTTTCAAATTAAGAAAATTTGAAGAAAATACCTAAATCTTCCAATCAGTTAAATTTTCTCTGTGTATATATCTGGACAATTCATTAAGATGGCTATGTTTGGCTCTGTGACACTTGGTTATCCTGCTGTAGGTAATATATTAATTATCTGATTTGCTGACCTATGAGATAAAATAACAACCTTATATTTACTAATAAAAGCAAGGTTGTTTCTTGCAAGGAAATATTTATAACAAACTTAATAATACTCTTCTTTTAACAAATATATATATATATAATTGACTACAAAGAGGAGTTCATATACATACATATTTGCTATATTATACATATATACACATATATAGGCTGGATTTTTATTACCTGCCTTGTGTCTCCAAGCAATATTCAAGCTCTGAGCACATGGTCATGGATGCTGATGCATGAGAAATCATGAGAAAAAAACAAGAAGGCCATAAAGTGTATGGGTGAATAAAAATAGAAAAGAACATAAAACAAAGAAAATTAGATTTATGCCCCCTTTGACGATAAAAGCCACAATTAAGCTAGTTCTTGTAGAATAATTCAGCAGAGAGGGGTCCAAAGTTTGTGAGACAACTACTCAATTTGGAAAGGATTGTGTCTTCCAGTTCACCAAAAGAAAATTGTCCAGGTGCTTGCATTTGCTGAAAATTTTGGATAATGATTTTTGAAATTGCCTTCATATAAACTGATGTAATTTTTCCTTACAGTTAGGTTAGCTTAAAGCGTTGATGTAACTTCTGTCTTATAGACAACAAAGTTTATCATACACACCTTATCAAGTGAGAAAACTTCAGAGTCCTAACAGTTACAACTGGGAGTGGGCTGTTGGTAATGCTTATGAGTGACTATGTTCTTCATATTGGGGCAGATATTTTGATCGATTTTATTCACCCTTTCACTTTTTGCATCAAGCTTCTTACATTTTTCTCATGACTTCTTATGCACCAGTGTACTGATTTTTAAACAGAATACACCATATGGTCAGAGCCTAAAGATTACTTGGAGACACAAAGTGTATTATAAAAACTTGCCTAGACATATGTCTCCAAAGCAAGAAACTAGTAATAACTCTTTGAAACGCTTAGTTTTAGAATGGTGGCAGCTGATGAAGGAAATGTTCTCTATGTGGCCTGTGTGTTTTCTGTACTCTGTTTATCATTTTGTCCATGTTTTTTTGCAACGTCCTGTATCCAGATATGCATCTATATATACATG